>NC_050457.1:71349022-71535039 GCF_903995425.1 Onychomys torridus | reverse complement strand
CTCTGTTTTCATTACTCATCCAAGACTCCAGGCACCAGAAGGATAACCAGCCAGTAATACCAGGGCCCACCTCAGAGTAGACAGGGGGTGTGGGGCCGTGTTTTCTATGCTGGAGAGCCTTAGCGATGTTGTTCAGAAGTTAGAGAAGCTACACTGTTTTTTAATGCCAGATCTTCCTACTTTGTCTCCAAGCCTGCTTCCTGTAGGCATTCTTTTCTGTCCCACCCACCGCTCCCCCTATAACCACACAGAGACTTAATATTGATTATAAATGCGTGGCCAATAGCTGACGATTGTTTTAGCTAGCTCTTATAACTTAAATGAACCCATTTCTATTCATCTATGTGCTGCCCAAGGCTCGTTTACCTCATGTGTGTACTTCCCATTCTGCTTGCTCTGTCTCTCATGGCATCTCCTCAGACATGCCCCTCTTCTCCCCATCATTGTCTCTGCCTAGCTGCCAGCCAATCAGCTTTTTATTAACAATGAGAGCAACACATCTTAACTGTGTATAGAAGGATTATTCCACAGCCGCTTCCTTTAATTGTGATAGGATATTCCCTCTGTCCTTAAGATTCCTTTCTCTTATGCCTATGGTCTGCCTTGGCTTCTGTCCCCACAAGCCTGAATACTCATTTTGTTTCTTTAGCCTGTTAGATATGGCTAATATTAAATATATATGAACATATGCTGTTTTAGCAAACTGAAAAGGCTGGTTCTGAAGCTAGGATTTGGCATCTCCATGTCAGACCCAAGCATGTGCGTCTCTAAAGTTATATAAATCTCCTGTCTTTTGTCAGTCCCCCTGACTCTGAAACAGAGAATAAGAGATCAACAAACAACCAAGAAAAAGACAGTGTGTGTGTGCTTAAGAACAGCTCAGGGCTATCTATGTACCACAGAGACTACCATTGTTTGTCTCTTGGAATAAAGGTGTTTATAATAAAATTGGGAAAAGAGATCTCCATACAGAATGAGGATAAGAGGGATACACTGTCTAAAATCTGTCAGTAACAATTCCAGCAATGTAGGTTGATCAGGGCTCCCTCAGCAAAATTCTGTTAGGTGATGTAAACATAAATTTAATAAGGATTATGACAAATAACTCCACATGCTGTGTAAATCATAAAAAAAAAACTGTCTTCTATTTTCTATACCAGTAATCTTACAGGTTAAGAGGATTAACAGCATGCATGCAGGAAATACTAATTTATTCCATTACCCTACATGTGTAATTTGAATTCAACCTTCTTTTATCAAGACAATGCTATACAATATCTTCATAGTGAAACAACTGCCATCTTCATAACTGCAGCTGTGTTCACTCAGATGTTCACAGCTGGCCTTCTTCAGTGTTAACATGCTTCAGGAAAGTAAGATGGACAAGGTCATTGGACAATCTCTCCTGTATCCACTCATTGCTCCCAGCTTGGAATGTGAAGTTTGGGCCTAAGTACATGGGGCCTCAGGGTTTACTGTGGAAGCAAAGCTGTAAAGGGCACAAATACTAAGAAGGAGTGCCCACCCACACATCCATAGAAGGGCGTCCTGAAACCAGGAATCGAGTCCCATGGCCTCAGAAGTCAGTGCAGGTGGGGCTGGGGAGTCAAATACTTGGTCATTCCTTGGACCCTATGAGCCTGCTGGAGGCAGGTACTAAACTTGAAATGTAGTGCAGTTTACTATCTACAGGCTGTGGTTAGAGCCACAGACCCAAAGTAGCCTCTGAGACCAACACAGCATAGACTATGGGTGCTGCCGTGACAACTGGAACCTCACAAGTCAGCACCCCACACCCATTATGACCTCACACCACTGGACCCAGTGCCCCGTCCCTGCATGTCCCCACTGTTTCAGTCCTGGGCTATGTTCAGGGACCCTCACACCTTAACATAGAGATATTTGTACCCCATGCTGATTGTTTCTTTACTCACAACAGTAAAGGACCAGATTTAACTTAGATGTCCATGAACACATTAGTAGATTGTTTGATAAATATAATATATATGTTTATTATACACATAGGGATGCTATTTAACTCTAAAAAACTATAATCATGAAATTTCCACAAAAATGGATGGACTTAGAATATTAATTGTATATTAATTGAGGTCACCCAATCATATAAGGAAGAACATTGCATGTTTTCCCTCACATGTGTGACTTAGTAATTCATGTATATATGTCAACAAATTTACATGTGACTACAGTACATCATATAGAAAAGAGAACAATAAAGCCTAAACATTAGGGGATGGTTGACAGCAGGTGATGAACATGGCTTATGAAAGAGGACATAATTGATTTTCAAGCTCTAACTTGTAGTTAGAGTTTTCCTGCCTGGCTCACAATCAGGACAAATCTCTCTCACCCGCCAGGCCCATAGACGCTCAGACCCAACCAAATAAACACACAGAAATTTACATTGTTTACAAACTGTATGGCTATGGCAGGCTTCTTGTTATCTACTTCTTCTTCTATCTTAAATTAACCCATTTCTATTAATCTATACTTTGCCACATGGCTCGTGGCTTACCAGTACCTTACATCTTGTTATGGCAGCAGTTGGCTGTATCTCTCTGCCTTTGTCTTCCACTTCCTAGAATTCTCCTCTCTCCTTGTCCTGCCTATACTTCCTGCCTGGCTACTGGCCAATCAGCATTTTATTTATACAGATCAATATTCATAGCACTAACTTTGTCATGAATTATTTGGGTTTAGTGGTATGTAGGTGCAGAAAAGCATAGAGACAGTTTTAAATCCAATGTGAACTCCATAGCTGTCGCAGACCACCCAGAGGGAGACCACCATTGCGGGAGAACAAGGGAGAAGGCTCAAGAAGTCAGGAATCGGCGAGGAGAATGATAGACAGACACATGATATGTTGATGTGCTGTTGTAATTTTATTTTTGTATAGGCAATGTTTATATACTTTTACAATCAAGGAACTTGGCAGGGGGTTACATCAGACCATTATTTTTTATAATTACTCAGAATCAGCAAGAAACAATAACAAGAGACATCTATATCTATTTTTGTGTATCATTTCCGCAGCGGGAGTTTATTGTGGCTATTGTCTGAGGGCATGATCTTAGAATTTTGTGAAATCTGTTTCACGCCAGCGACCACATCTGTGGGGAGCCAAACTCTTGTCAGTCTGGGTTATATTTTATTATCATATATCCATTTGTTTTTTAAGCCGTTTTTTAAATAATTTATCTATCTGTTTTTAACTTTATCATAATTTTTTGTATATGGGAGTAGTTCTAGGTAATTTTTATTTTTGGGGGTCCATCTAGGGGCTGTCCATCAGCTCCCTCCTAAAAAGTATTGTGTATATCCCCCGGGAAGTGTGTGTTGGGGAATTTTCTCTAACTCTTTCTCTCTAGAAGGGTCTGGCACGCTATGTTTATTCCCTCGTAACATTTTTATTTTTACTTTCATTTTTGGGCTCTCTGGCTGTTTCTGACAAGAGCTCGTGCTGCTCTACTCTAAACAGGAACGACCCCAGAGATGTATTTGAGGAAGTCTTTTGAGCTTCCTTATACATTGGTCTGATAAATGGAGGTGCTCCGGGTACAGGGTCATCTGGGTCAGTCATGTTGGTGCGACCTGGTTTGTTTTTGTTTTTGTTTTTCCCTGGACCCTTCCACAACTGGGAAGAAAGGACATTGCTCTATAAAGTATTACACATTTCCATTTCTCAGGAGGGACCTTTTATATACATTAGATCCTTTCCCAATAGGGAAGGAGGAATCATTTTTCAGAAGATAGGAAATACAATATGCTTTCCTGAAGAGGCTTCAGAGTTATATGGTGGTTTGAATGACCCCCATAGACCCATAGAGAGTGGCACTATTAGGAGCTATGCCATCATTGGAGCAGATGTGGCCTTATTGGAGGAGGTTTGTCTCTGGTGTGGGCTTTGAGGTTTCAGATGCTCAAACCAGGTCCAGCGGCACACTCCCTTCCTGCAACCTGCAATCCAGATATAGAACCCTGGGCTCCTTCTCCTTAGTAATGGACTAAACCTCTCAACTTGTAAGCTAACATCAATAAAATGTTTTCCTTCATAAAAGGTGCTGTGGTCATGGTGTCTCTTGACATCAGTAGAAACCCTAACTAAGACAAGATGGGAGGAGGTAGAAGAACTCACAGAGATCTGCCTGCCTTTGCCTTCCAAGTGCTGGGATTAAAGGTGTGCACCACCACCCTAGCATTCCCCACTTCTTTTAATTACTTTAAATTATTTGATTTTAATGAAAGAACAGGACTGAAACCTTGATTTCATTTCTTGAGAGGCTCTCAATTGACAAAGTTTAACAACCAGTTAATTAAGCAGGGCCTGACTGTTAGATCAGATGTAGCAGTGTTAGTAAACTTTTGATTCAGAGACCAGACCTGATGGGCTGTTGTGGCTACCGCTATTGGAAGCCATGATGGCTAGTTTTTGTATTGTTCTTGTTTTTGTCAACTTGACAGAGGCTACAGTCATTTGAGAGATAGGAACCTCAACTGAGAGAATGTCTCTACAAGATCTGGCTGTAGGCAAGGATATAGGGCAATTTCTTAATAATTGAAGTGCAAGGGCCCACTCCATGTTGCTTGGGTTCATCCATGACCTGCTGCTCCTGAGTGCTGTAAGAAAGGAGTCAGAGCAAGCCCCAGAGAGCAACCCAGTAAGCAGCAAACCTCCATGGCCTCTGCATCAGCTCTGGCCTCCAAGTTTCGACCCAGTTTGGATTCCTGTCCTGACTTCCTTCAGTGATAAAAGTGTTATGGGACCCTCTGCCAATTAAAATATTTCATCCCCCAAATGCTTTGTTCATAGTGTTTCATCATAGCAATGATACCCAAGTAAGAAGCATGAGGGCCAATAATACCCTAAGTCCAAAGGGAAGGAGAATTGTGACCTCTATCTCCAATGACCCCTGTTGAATACCTCAAGCTTTTGCCAGGTGGACACAATGGCCCCCAGGCTTGCAAAGGGAGCAGGTGTGGAGATATATTGTTTGTGTTCTAACAAATAAAGCTTTCATGGAGATCAGAGTGCAGAACTAGGCACTAGACCATAGAGGCCAGGCAGTGGTGGCACATACTTTTAATCCCAGCACATGGGAGGAGGAAGCAGGAAGATCAGGAGGAGTTCAAGGCTACTCTGAGCTATACAAGATTGATCCAATTGAAAGAGAACTAGTATGATGACCACACTCTGACTTTATGCCTTGCAGCACCCATGAATGTTTGGGAAAGACTTGAAGATGAAGGAAAGGCACCAACAGCCCTACCTTTAAAATCATTAGTGCACAAACCTCCACCGAAGCTCAGGCCTTCAATTGCAGGACTAGAGAGGTAGAGACAGGAATATAAGGCAGCAGGAGACTAGAGCGCAGCCCCTTCTTCTGACTGAATATTCTTGGTAGAGATATGAAGTCCCTCTAATGACTGGCTCCTTTACTTCTCTGATCTTTCAGCAATTAGCCCTAGATCTGACTCTGAAATTTTATTAATAAGGCCAATTAGAATTCACGTTACATATGGCGCCCAACAC
This sequence comes from Onychomys torridus, assembly GCF_903995425.1. Taxonomy (NCBI): domain Eukaryota; kingdom Metazoa; phylum Chordata; class Mammalia; order Rodentia; family Cricetidae; genus Onychomys; species Onychomys torridus. The sequence continues at coordinate 71,529,488 of NC_050457.1, read as the reverse complement.
GAGGCACAGATTCACAAAAGAAGCTGCTTGTCTGTGACTTTGCAGCCACAAGCACAGACATGCGGATGGAGTCACTGCCCTGCTGACTAAGGTTTTGTTGCAGCTTCTCTGCAACAACATGGGCTCAGTACATTGCCAGAGTTAGCCCTTCACCTCTGGCCAGCTCTGTATTTAGGCAGTTCCTGCTTTACATGTTGCTTCCCCAGGATCTCCTGTATGCATGTAACAGATATCAGGTTCCCTCTCCTGATGGGCTGTGGGCTTTCCCTGAACTTCCTCCTGCCAAACTAAGATAGCTGTCTTGAAAACCCACTCAGGCTTCTACTGTTCTATGCAGAAGCAGTCAGTCTCACATCTTCATCATCATCGTTGGCAGATTTGGTGAGCCAACTGGGAATTCTTAAAGGGAGGAATTAGTTAAGAGAATTTTGCCACATTAAAAAAATGGGAAGCATTATTAGAATTGAGAGAGTTAGGTCTCTGAATGATAATACACTGGACAGTTTGAAAATGAAACAATTAAATGAGAAGATAATTTAGATAGAATTTATTTAATGTCAATTTTACACATTACTGGTTTTTATCATTTTTGTTTTATGACTAAAAAAGTCGGTTAATATGAGTGCTAAGATGCAAGTTTTAGAAAAGTGTATTAAAACAGATCATAGAGATATTTAGACCCAGACAGAGTAATTAAGAATCAATCTCGAGTTCCAAGATGGTGGCGGCGGTCTGTGCGACTCGGGCGTCTGGGCTGCTGGGCCAGGCCCTCCCACGGGTGGGGCTGCCCATGTCGAGCAGCGCCCATGGCGAGGAGGGCTCAGCTCGCATGTGGAAGGCCCTCACCTACTTTGTGGCGCTGCCTGGGGTGGCAGTGAGCATGCTCAACGTCTTCCTCACATTGCAGCGTGCAGGAGAGCATGAGACCTGAGTTCATCTCCTACCCCCATCTTGCATCAGGACCAAGCCCTTCCCCTGGGGAGATGGTAACCATACCCTGTTCCACAACCCTCATGTGAACCCACTTCCGACTGGCTATGAAGATGAGTAAAGAGAACCTGGACCTTCCCCCAGACGGCAAGGGACCACAGCACTGGTGTGGACCATTACTGTGTGTGTGGACCATGAAAGCGCATCTTTCCTTGTATCAAAAGGTGACCATTACACCAGTCTTCCATCCCTTTGCTCATAAGAGGAGATGGCTTGAATAAATAACTTAAACTTAAAAAAAAAAATCAATCTCAAAATTGCATTATAAGGTTAGAGGAACAGCTTAAGGTTTTCAAACAATCAACTTTAATTTATCCGGTTACCTTACAGAAACTGCCAAATGATAGATATCCCCAAGGCTGTATAAGTGCTGAATGGACTTCTCTGGAAATGTTAGATTTTAGGAGCTTCAAAAAAGTGATAGTCTATTTGGCATGCATTCACCTTTTGTGAAGCAGATGTTAAACTCATGGTCAACTTGTAATAGAATTATATCTCAAGACTGAAGATACTTGGTTACAGCAGTCTTGGAGTCTGGTCCTCAGTCACAATGGAGGACCTGGTGGAAAGATGAGGCTATGACTGTTGAACAATGAGGTAGGGCTAGAGGTATGGAAATTTCCCAAGAACAACTTCTTGGAGATGGAGATTATGTACAAAGGCAATCACTATATGATAACAACACTCTGACTTTATGCCTTGCAGCATCCGTGAATGCTTAGGAAAGAATTGAAGATGAAGGAAAGGCACCAACAGCCCTACCTTAAAATGATTAGTGCACAAACCTCTATGGGTTGAGCAACACCCTTTAACATCAGCGAAATTACAGGCTTTATAACAGCTGGTAAAGGAACAGCTAAATGCTCAGCATATTAGAGCATCAACCAGCCCTTGGAATCCTCCTGTATTTGCCATTAAAAAGAAATCTAAAAAATGGAGAATGGTAACAGATCTAAGAGCTGTTAACAACATTATTCAGCCAATTGGCTCTTTACAGCCTGGAATTCCTTTGTCTTCTCTGTTACCTAAAGGAGGGCCTCTTATAGTTATTGACTTAAAAGATTGTTTCTTTACTAAACTTTTACAAAATAGAGGATACAGAGGAAAGTGACTGATGAACTTTGCCAAATAGGTAGGACAGTCCTTCAAATTTTCTGCTTCACTGAAAAATCTACCAGATGCTCTAGGTCTGTAGGCTGAATATGGATGCCCCAACATTGCAGGGGAACTTTGTCCAGTCAGCTTGAGGTCCCTGCCATTAGTTGACATTTCAACCGTTTGGGGTCTTTGATGAAGATGAAGACTAGTTATAATTACAGTTTTCCTTAGTTATGATAAAAGATAAATTAGATATGAAACACAAAAGAGACTGCTGTACTCTGCCAAGACGATAACGTAGCCCTTCAGAATATCCTATTTCACAGAAAAAGTCTGTCAGATATTCTAGGCCTGAAGATAGATTCCCCAATGTTGCAGAGAAAACTTGGGTGACTGTCCAGGCAGTCAAGTGTTTCTGCCGTTTCTTCTGGTGGTATTTTATTTGTACTGAAATGTGATTTTATTTGTATGTTAATAAATAAAGTTGCCTTGGGGTCAGAGCTAATAGCAAGCCATAGCAGATGCTGGGTGGTGGTGGTACACACTTTTTATCCCAATCACATGACAGACAGATCTCTGTGTTCAAGGATACAGCCAGCATGGAGACACATGCCTTTAATCTCAATACCAACCATACAAGACCTGGAGGTCTGTATAGACAGGCAGTGATGAGGAGGTCATGTGGTTGGGTTTACAACTAATGAGAAGGCAGCTGCTCTGACCTCTTGGGCTTTTAACTCTGCATTTGGCTTTGTGTTTCTTATTTAATAAGACTGTTACATCTACAGTTTCTCACATTTTTTGGAAGTTGCTTACTTGTACTTCCTGCTTACTCAGTTAATATTATTTCTTTCTTGGATTTCTGATTGAGTTGAAGACTTTATAGTTATAGTTTTCCTTGTTACCAGATTCAGAAAAGAAATTCACTAAAAAGATGTAAAGTGTATAGGGTTGAAAGACATTAAAAGATAGTTTTGGTAATGCAAATTAGGATAGAAGGTGAATTAGGAACAACCTTTTGGACTCACCAAGATAGGATAGATAATGGGAATATTTTCTCTGAATTTGTCAGATGTTAATAGACTGGATATTTTTAATGAAATTATTGTCTTATATATTGTATATAGCTATTGCACTTATTGTATATATTTTCTCTTATATTAGTTATAGCCTTCTTTTCTTACTTTAGACAAAAAGGGGAAATGTGTTGATATGATGTTTGTGCTCTAACAAATAAAGCTTGCATGAAGATCAGAGTGGGGAGCTAGCCACTGGTAACCATCAAGACCAGGCAGTGGTGGCGCACACCTTTAATCCCAGCACTTGGGAAGAAGAAGCAGGAAGATCAGGAGTTCCAGTCTAAAAAAGAAACAGAGCCAGGAAGTAGAAGCTTAGGCCTTTATTCTCAGCACTAAGAAGGTAGAGACAGGAATATAAGGTGGGAGGAGACAGAAGCTCAGCCCCATTTTTGGTCTGAGGATTCGGTAGAGATAAGAAGTCTCTCTAGTGACTGACTCCTTTACTTCTTTGATCTTTCAGCATTTCCCCTAGATCATAAATAATTCATTATTTATTTATTTGGATTCACATTACACGTGGGGCTGAGGAGCATGTCACCATCATCTCTGGCATGTGATTCAGAGAGGCTGGTCTGGCTGACATTCCCAGTTCAGATTTCATTCTCCTCAGGTAGCGCTCTTTCCTTGGCTGTGCATGGTGGATCCTGAAGCTTGGTGTTCAAATGAGTGTCCATACTTGATCCTGCTGTACTGACTGGCCTCTTGGTCAACTCTGTCTCATGTTTACTCAAAACTTTTTGGGACTCATTACAGAATCATGCATTGGCCTGTCATCCTGGAACTGGATTTGCTAGGAGAAAAACTGAATGTCAGAGTAGGGGCATGGAAAATTCATCTACAATATAAATTGAGTACCATTTGGGTGGCAGATACAAAGATTCCCTATTGACAGCATCCTCATAGGTCACAAAGGGAGACAAGAAAGGCAGAGTAATTGGTATTTGACCCTCAGTGGCTTGAGAAATTTAGGATGTGGGTATAAACTCCTCTACTTGGCAAGGGAATCCATCTGACTGCCATGTGAAACATGAGGAGTAATTCATCATTCCTATAGATAAGGAGGACGTTCTCCTAATCTGGCCACATGCCAGAGGGAGACAAGAGCAGCAGACTTCCATCATGTTTTCTTTCCTTGTGTATCCTCACCCTGTAATGTGGCTAGCACACAATTTACTCTGATAGGGTCTGTGTCCCATCCAAAGGATGCTACTTGGGCCTGGCAGTGAATTGCCATGCATTGGTACTATAAATTCAACACCTTTAGTTTTAGCCCTCTATTTTCCAAAATAGCTTTAAAAAACCTAATTACTGTTGATTTTTAATTTCACATCATACTAAACAAAGTTTAAACTAGTTTTGAGGAACATGCTCTGGGTTCTACTTCAACAGCACATGCAGAAGGTTATAAAAGGAGAGATATAAATTGGCCCTCCTCCCATCTCAGCTTTGTAAATAAATTTCACTTGGACTTAGTATGACTAGAAATACATGGGCCCAGTAGAGACTTAATCATTTATAAGTCAGTGATTGCTAATGTTTAGGTGTTAATTACCCTGTATCACCAGTTTATAGTAAATTAGTAAACATGAGCTTTTGAGAAGACATTTTCAGATCTGAATTAACAATAAAGTAAGATCTGCCCCTACAATGTTTCATACTTGATGACCACATATCCACAAAACAAATACATCCTTTCTGCTGAGTGAGTGGAATTGACTCGGATCCTTATTTCAATATGGTTCCAAGTTTCAGTGACACTATGTTGGATACATATGAGAAAAGCTGTCCTGAACTTAAAGAGAGAGAGGGAGAGAGAGAGAGAGAGAGAGAGAGAGAGAGAGAGAGAGAGAGAGATTTTCTTTATTCTGGAATCAACTATGACTGATAATGTGTTCTGTGAGCATTTCCTGGGGGAGAAAAACACAAATACCCATTCACCCCAGACTGGTACCAATGTAGACCATTCCACCAAAATCCAACATGGTGAGAAATATGAGTCTATGGAGCTTCTTACACACCTGGGGGAAATGTTATTACAGGAGCTTGGGTGACAGCATTAGAAAAAAATAACAGGGGTTGGGGATTTAGCTTAGTGGTAGAGCGCTTGCCTAGAAGGTACAAGGCCCCGGGTTCAATCCTCAGCTCAAAAACAAACAAACAAACAACAACGACAAAAAAAACCCAGTAACTATGCCACAGGCCAGATCTCAGATTCCGGGCATGCAGCACACAAAGTTATGAAATGGTAACAGTTTCGTGGAACACGTATAGTTACAGAAGAAAGAGTGTCATCAATCAAGGCACATTTCAAATACATTGAAGAAATTGGTGCGGAGGTGACAGCAAAAAAGAAGTCTCTACTGTGTTCTGATGACATTCTTACCTTTGTGTTGGTGGAAGTTAGATGATGTCCCTGTTGGTATTCCAAAATAATTACGTTAATCTTTTCCACTATGGATTCATTTGATTTGAAAAAGGTCTGAATGATTAGCAAAGATTTTACTACAGTGAACAAACTCACGTAATTTGTATTCAGAATGAATTATTTGATGTCCTTTAAGGGCTGAAGAAGTGTAAACTCTTTACATTTGTAGGACTTCTCTCCAGTGTGAACTGTCTTGTATTCAGTAAAGCTACAATGATTAACAAAGGCCTTTTCACATCCCTGAGACGTGTAGAAGTTTTCTTTAGAGTGAATTTTCTTTCATGCCTTCGAAGAGATGAAGATGAGGAAAAACATCCGCTACACTCTTCACACTCATAGGGATTGTCTTCAGAGTGAACTGTTTGATGTCGTCTAAGGGCTGAAGAAGCAGAAAAACAACTGCTACACTCTTCACACTGGTAGGGTTTCTCTCCAGTGTGAACTGTCTTGTGTCTTCTAAGGGCTGAATTGTAACGAAAGGCTTTGTGACATTCTTCACACTTGTGTGGTTTTTCTCCAGTATGAATTGTTTGATGTTCCTGAAGGCTTGGAGCTCAGGAAAACATTTTTCCACATTCTTCACACTTGTAGGGATTATCTTCAGAATGAACTACTAGATGTCTTCTAAGGGCAGGAGAAGAAGAAAAACATTTGATACACTCTTCACATTTGTAGGGTTTCTCTCCAGTATGAGCTATTTTGTGTCTCCTAAGGGTTGCATAATTATGAAAGGATTTATGATATTCTTACACTTGTATGGTTTCTCACCAGTATGAATTATTTGATGTTCCTGAAGGTGTTGAAAAAGGTAAAATTGTTTGCTACATTCCTCACTTCTGTGATGTTGCTTTAGGAATGAAGGATAGCAAAAAGCTTTGCCACATTCTTCACACTTGTACTTTTTCTGTCCAGAATGAATTCCTTTATGTTGGTTAAGGATTAAAGCAGAGGAAAATGTTTTCCCACATTCTTCACATTTGTACAGTTTCTTTCCACAATGAACTTTTTGATGTTGCTTCAGGAATGAACGATCATAAAAAGCTTTGCCACATTCTTCACACTTGTAGGGTTTCTCTCCAGAATGAATTCTTTGATGTTGCTTCAGCATTGATGGATAGTAAAATGATTTGCCACATTCTCCACACTTGTAGGTTTTCTCATCGGTATGATTTTTCTGGTGTATAAAAAGTGATGATCGAGTACTGAAGGCCTTATGACATTCTGTACACATGTAGGGTTTGTCTCCAGTGTGAAGTCTCTGGTGTATAGATAGAGTTTTATGAGAACTAAGACCCTTACCACATTCTTCACACTTGTAAGGTTTCTCCCCTGTATGAATTCTCTGGCGTTGAATATGTAATGAGTTACAATCAGTGGCCTTGCTATAATCATCACAATCACTGGGTATTGTTCCTGTTGAACAAAATTCAGATATGAACAAAAGCTAAGCAGTATCTTTTATAAAATAATGTATATTTTTAAATGGAGACACTAACTGATACATATCTAACCATAAATAAACTGCAGTATATTTCAATACCTATGTGTACTGAGTATAACTAATAAAATAGAGTGGATGGAAACAATCTATACTTCTACTAGAGTAAAAGTAAGGGGATTTTACTAACAGAAATAAGCCCATTAAGCAATATAGATATTATAGAGCTGGACATCCATCCATGAGATTATAAAGTAGCCAGGCCTGGAATACACTAAGTTAATTGTGATTGTGTGAGATTGGTCCAAAATAAAAAAAAAAACGTAACTTTTATACTAAGTATAGGCTTTTAGTTTCTAAGGTACAAAAGGTAAGTTACATCACAAGTAGACTGTCTACAACAAGATTAAATAATATAAAGGGGTTAGGATAGTATTTCATGTTTTGTTTTAATGACAAAATTTTTATCTGAAAGATATCATCATGGTAAAATACTTTAGGCTCGTGTGGATAGCAGAAACTTTGCAGAGGCAACCTATCTGTCAATGCATAGATGAAGATCTTACCTATTTCTTTCTTTGTTTTTTAATTTAATTAATTAATTAATTTTTTCAAGACAGGTTTTCACCACATAACCCTGGTTATCCTGGAACTCACTTTGTAGACCAGGCTTGCCTCAAACTCAGAGATCCTCCTGCCTCTACCTCCCAAGTGCTGGGATTAAGGGTATGTATCATCACTGCCTGGCAAAGTTGAAATTTTTAACAGGAATAAATTATTTTCATTTATTAAGTCATACTCTGATGAGAGTTACTAATTTATTGAAACCTGTTATAACAAATAAAACAAAGATATAATAGTTAAAGGTGAGTCACCTAATGAGTGATTAAATATATTTGATGTGCCCAAAATTGTGTTTATATTCATGCTAAATACAAATATAATTGATTTACAAAGATAATATTAGAGGAAGAGACACATTTATACCTTCCATAATTGAGTCCACTGTATATGCTATCAAAGTTGAGCCTAGGAAGGTATCTCAAACAAATTCAAGTTCAACTTAAAGCTTGCTTAATATGTAATAATATTGAAAATCAGATGTACTTTACAAAAACTAATTATTGAAATTGAATGCTTGAGTAAAAAGGGTTAAATCTACACTACACTTGCATGGCAGGACACACCCATGATCAAACATCACACTTACTCTCAAAGGGACACAGACCTATCAGAATAAATGGCATTCTAGTATCAACACAGGATAAGGATGCATGAGGAACAGAACTTGTCATGGTCTGCTGCTCCTGTCTCCCTCTGGACTGTAAGCCAGACCAGGAAATTCTACCCATTATCTGTAGGGAAGATGAATCACTCATGTGCCACAAGACAGGGGGTGGATTCTCTCATGCTGAGGGGAATCTTAGACTCTGCACCTAAATGTCTCAAGCAATGGAGACACTCATTGCAATCACTCTGTACTCAGTGCCTTATGAACTGATGCTGAGTATCCTATGTACAGGGAACCTTGTACCTATGCCTGGCACAGCTAACCCCAGAGCTGAGCTGTCCATGTCTGATTGTGAAGGAGTCCTCAGCAAAGTGGTAGATAATGTATGACAGAGGCTCTGCCTCAGGGCCAGTCAGCACAGCAGGGTGAACTACGGACACTCATTTAAACTAAGGTGCATGTGACATGTGTGGACCCACCACATCAGGTAAAGAAAGCAATACGGCCTGAGGAGGAGGTGAGGTGGATGTGACAGTTCACCCAACGCAGTCATTCTGAGTCACCGTCCAGACACAACTAGGACCAGCAACTCAGTCCTGCTTCCATTCACATGGAAGAAGTTTGTAGAACTCAACAGGAGACCTTTAGATGTAGGGACCACAATATCTCTTCCTCCCATGAGACTCATGGTAATATTAGTCAAAATGCTTCTTAAAGGGCTAAACCTAATAGCTACCAATGACCAAACTCTGACAAAAGACATTTTACTAGCTCTGATATATCTGAGAACATCAGGTCTATAAATAAAAATTTCTGCTATCTTTAAAAAATTATGACTGAGTAGTATATATCCAAATAAAGGTTGCTCTTTGTATATGGTATTAAAAAAAAAATGGAGACTTACAACTTAATAAAACACCCAAATATACTAACTGCCATGAAAGAGAGGTGCAAAATCATTGGTTACATAACCGGTGTGATGGGGACCAATAGATCAACACCCAAAGGCCCAGCAGGTTCTCTCACCCTTCTCTTCCTACAACTAATCTGGCCCTGGTAACTAACTGTTTGTACAACTTCATTGAAAAAACAAAGGAGCCTCTGTAAATTAGTGTACCTTATGGCCCAGTACATCCTCATATAAAACAAGTTAATGCTTTGACTCTTCCCTAAGATCAATAGGGAATGAAGTGTATAGGGTGACTCGAATTCATCTGAGTTTTATCCAACTGCTTCCCACCCCAAACTGTCCTAATTAACAGGACTGAAACTGTTGGGCTTTCTGCCCCTGTCTAACTATCAGAGATGAAACTGTGGATTTGGCTTCATAAACCAAACCATACTAATTTCAGTGTAGAGATCTTTCTGGCATGAGCCTGATTTCAAACCCAGCAAATAAATGACTCATCTTCATAAAGTGGCATTTCCCTGAGTCTTAGAAGTCATGGTAAATACAAGCACAGCTCACCATTAGGGAAATACAAAAGCTTAGGAGACTTAAACCATTATAAACTTCTGAGACACATCCCTCTTTGAAATCAAAGATAAGAAGAGACCTAAAGAATTGTCTCCATGAAATATCTTGTTTCAATAACTGAGGGAAAGTCTGCCTATTTGTTGAATCTTTAGACTTCAACTCTGTCCCTGACCCCCTCTTTCCTATCCACCTGGATGCACGGGTGCTGCTGCTTGTATCTTCAGATCCCAAGGCCCTTGTCTTTGTTCCAGAAATGTCACCAGATGTGGCTTAGAGACAGCAAGACCTGTTCAGAGGAAAAGGGAACAAGACTGTTGAAGTGTTCTTCTACTGGGAATCGACATGTCCCTCTCAGTACACTGTTTATAAGGAGAGATGATGGAATAATTGACTGCAGACAATCAGTTCCTTAAATGTTTTCTCACACAAATGAAGTACATGAAATACAGTACATGAAGGAATGTACAATGTCCAGATTCTGAGTCTCATTGAAAGGGAATAACATTGAAACTGAATTGTGAGCCATCAGGAAAGAGGGTCCTGCACTTCACCTGGACAAGACAGGGGAGCTGGGCTGGTGGGGTGAGTGTAGGTGAGCTGACCCAAGGACCTGGGAGCAGAAGAACTGGCTCTGTTCCTTGCCTCAGGCTGCATTGCGTGGGCTGGCTGAGGCAGTGCTGGAGAGCTCACCTGGGTGCTGACAAAGCAGGAAAGCTGCCCAGCTGACAGACCCAGCTACCACCCAGGCCCAGAACCAGGGCTATGCACTGGCCTACTCCAACATCCACCTTGTCCATGAGCATGTGAAAGGGACAAACTTCAAGAACCCAAACTGCAACTCCACGACAGTGAACGAAAGTAGAATATCCAAGAAGAGCCCCAGTGAGAGCCCATTATAGATGGGGCAGCGGAGGCCAGAGGCCTGGAAGCAAACCAATGACTCATGGCAATGAATGCTTGCAAGTGAAGATGGATGGACTAACGGGTGAACTTTGTGACTCACAGGGCCACACCACAGCGTCTGCAAGATTCTTCGCCTTTTTAAAAAACTTGGCTTGCTTGTTCTGGTTTTTGGTTTTTCTTCTAAATTTTATTGTGTTGTAGCGGGCGAGGTTGCAAGGGCAGAAGTGGAATCGGGGATATTTAGATGGGTGGGGTGGGGATGCATAATGTGAAATCCACAAACAATCTGTAAAAGCTAAAAGAAAAACAAACAAACAAACAAACTGTGAAACACTTTAACAAGTGTGCTCCATGTCTCATGCCATTAAATTTCTAAAAGTCCCACTAGAGTGACGAGCACATACTTCTAATTTGGATAGTTCAAACACATGGAAAGAAAAACAATGAAATGTTTCTTAGCTATACACCAACCTCCCTAACTTTTCTAAAATGAAAGCTATGAAACTCACTGTTGACCTGCTCCCATGAGATACCATGCAAAGTGAGCAAGCTACATGTTGATGTGGAAATAAGAATTCACTATGGATGATCCTCACCCAGGAAATCAAGGTTGCTGTAATTCTCCAACATCACATCCCTATATAAATTCCAATGAGCAGGCTCCAGGCATTCCCACTCTTCTGGAGAGAAATCAATGGCCACATCCCAGAAGGACAGCATTTCCTGAAACAAAGATCAATGGAAGAATTGGCCTTGCAACCACACACACCTTCCAACTCAAAATATGCTGCTGCATGTGAGAATGACTGTGGAGGACACTATGCCAGGCATAAATACAACCGAAAATGACAGCGTGATGAAATTCTGGGCTGCTCAGGTTTATTCCTCGCATGTGTGTGGCCCTGTTCAAATCTTTTGCAATGTCTCTCTCCATGGCCTCTGTCATACTCATATAGATCGATGGACAAGCCAGCACGTGGTTGTTGGGAATTGAACTCAGATCCTCTGGAAGAGCAGCCAGTGCTCTGAACCGCTGAGCCATCTCTCCAGCCCTTAATTCTTTAGCGGGCAAGAGAACACGATCAAGATCTCAAGACCGTTACATTAGGCGGCTGCAGAGTTCAGGACGGACCAGACCCCATTTGCTCTACAGACACTGAGAAATCTGACAGCGTCCATGTGAGATGGCTCAGCTAGAGAAGCATGCTTCCCCACCAGAGCTGCTCACTGAGCTCCCAGCTCCGCCTCAGGAGCAGGCAGTCAGCTGACCATCATTAGTTTGCAATCCTGGACTTACATGATCATCTGCTCTGCGCTACCGGGCAGCTCTCCTGTCCCAGAAGCCCAAGGCGGACTCGGGCTGCTCGCGGCGTCATAAGGAAACCATCACACAGGGTACATTCCCCATCGCCCTCTCCCCAGCCCTGACCTGCAACCTCACGTGCCCCAGCCAGTTCAGCACAGCACCTCCAAGGCAGCTTCGCTGCCCTCCCACCCACTCAGGTCCGCTCCCTCCAAGACGGACCCCGCACCCCGCACAGTGCCTGAGGCTGCGCTGCACCCTGGACCAACCTCCATGTCAGAGATGCAATAGGACTGTAGAGCAGGGCAGGACTCTCGCCCAACTTTGTGGAAGACTCAAGTGTGGAAACCAAAAGCCAAAAGAGAATTTCCTGGAAGGCTCCCTGTGATGTCACAGTACCATAGACTACATTTCCCAGAAGTCTGTGCACCAAATTCCGGGAACCCAGGTATGTTGTTGGTTTTTTGGGTTTTTTGGTTTTTGTTTTTTGTTTTTGTTTGTTGTTTGTTTTTTTCCAGTTTCTGGATGTTCCCCTGACAACCCACTGTAGACTTTGGTCAGCAGAAACAGAGCCTGAGGAACAGCCCCGGGGAGTAAGGCTGGTGTTCGCCTTGAGATCCAAAACAGGAGATGGGTGAATGTGAGTGGAGCCCTTGACAGAAGTATTAAGCTTATAGGTCATTTGTGGTTCATACGTTCTGATTTTAATCTTCCTACATCCTGAAAATAATCACATTGACTCAGTTTTACTTTAGAATAACGAAGCAAGACTCTAATGTGGGATTGAAAAACATCTTAATATAATTTTTGAGACCAGCCTTCCTATGTCTGACCTGCTCTTAGTTGCTCAGAGGCTTTTGCCTGACAGATTGGATAGCTAAGATTGGGCTGGACTTGGCAATTTATAGAGGCCATCTTTGTGAATAAAAAGTAGAAAACAAAGGACAAACAAAACAAAAACAAAAATCAGATATGTATCTAGCCTGTGGTAAAGTACCACACTATAATGTAAGCGTTCGTTGTCTTAATACTCAGTCTTACAAATGAATAAATAATTCTTGTTTTTCTCTACTAACACTCCGTGTGAGCCATACTCTTCTTACATTTACAAGGATTCTGCTGTTCATAAACCATGTCTTAAGGCTTCTGGGACAATAATGTTCCATATGAGCCTGCTGTCTGTCCCTTGACACCTTGTTTGCAGTCTTAATCCCTCTATGCATTTTATGCATTGTTTATCCTGTTACACTGTTTAGTAGCCTCACTGTTGTTCCCACTTCCTACAATATCAGTCTGTGTGAAAAACTTCTCACTGTGGTTATTTGTGTATATGTCATAGTTATCCATAAGGCTGCACCTTGACCTATAGCCCTATAATATCATGGCAGTGTCTGATTCAGTTAAGGACAAAACAATCATTTCTTTATTCATACATAAGGGGCCAGTCTATCAAAAATATAGGGGCACAAATGCATCAATGACAATCACCCCTCTTCTATTTGTAATGTAACTTAGTAGGTGTGGGGATGCTCAGTGTATTCATTAACTTGTTTTAACTCCCAGGGTATTCACAGTGGCACTTGATGCCACTTTTTTTAATGCTCACTCAGAATGTGCTGCCTCTTCTCTTACTATAATCTCTCATCTTGAGATGGCACCAAAACTCCGATAAACTTACAGCATATTTGTCCAGCCCAATACCTAGTTGTAACATGAATTCTAATTGGTCTTAATAATAAATACCTGGAGCCAAATATCAGAGTGAAAACTTAAAGGATCAGAGAAGCAGAGCAGCCCGCCACTAGAAGGACTTGTTACCTCTGCCGAATCCTCAGACCCCCAAGGGGCGGAGCTCCTGTCTGCATCCCACCTTATCACTTCCTCTCTGTGCCCAGCCATATCATCATTTTGTTTCCTCCTCCCAAGTGCTGGGATCAAAGGTATGTGCCACCACTGCCTGGCCTCTAGTATCTAACTGCACACTCTGATCTATCTGTTAGAGCACAAACAAAACATCACATTTCTCCCTTTTTGTCTAAAATTTTTAAAAGGTTATAACTAATACATGAAAACTATGTACAATAAGCACAATAGCTATATATAATATATAATATTACAATATTATTTTACAATAATTACATCAACAATGTCTAGTCCATTAACAATTGACAAATTCAGAGAAAATACACCATATCTATCTTGTCTAAAAGGTTGTCCCTAATTCACTTTCTATTCTAACTTGCATTACCCAAATTATCTTTTAATGTCTCTCAATCTTACACATTTTACTCCTCTTTAGTGAATTTCTTTCCTGAATCTGGTAACAAGGAAAACTATAACTACTACTATCTAATCTTCAACTTCCTCAGAGACCTGAGAAAGAAATAATATTTCCTGAGTAGGCAGGAAGGGCAAATGACTTCTGAAAAATGTGAAAAATTAAAGAAACAGCTGGCTGCCTGGACAGTCACCCAAGGTTCCTTTGCAATGTTGGAGCATCTATCTTTTGCCTACAGGCCTAGAATATATGACAGACTTATCTGTGAAGCAGAATTTTCTGTAGGGCTGAATCTTGTCTTGGCGAAGTTCAGCAGTCACTTCCTTTTGTGTCCTGCTTGTCCCATTTTGACAGCATACTGTCAACAGTCGAGGCAAGGGCACTTTCTTGCCCAGTGGCTAACTGCTGCCACAAAGAAGGTAAAATCCATATGGAGTTTCTTTTATGTACATTCTCTTCTCTGAAGTAGACTGGTGCTGCCAGGAGTAGACATGTCTTATTGTCATAAAAAAGAACCTATGTTATTAAAACATCTTAAATGCATATTCTGTAGATCTGTGAAGTATTTGAAGATGACCTGTCTCTAAAATATATGTCTGTTTTGACCTTGAAAACATACCTTAAAGACTACACATTTTATTGTAATGAACTAACTTGCATTTCTTTCCTACCCTTAATAGTTTGTGATAACATTCAAGGAATAGAAATTTTCATTACATTGTTAAATGAGATGTATAGGTATAATATTTTGAACAAGATTAGAAATGTATGTACAGTATGTTCTAACAAAAATAATCTCAATTTGTATCAATATACAATGATCCATATACTAATGTATAATATTTAAGACTATTATTTTCTTTTTTGGTTTAAAAGTATATTCAATTATCTACTGCTATTCTATCATATCTATATCCCTCCTTTTTTCAGAATAGATTCAATATTCTACCCTTTTATCCTATTATTCTCTTTTTGTTTGTTTGTTTGTTTGCTTGCTTGCTTGCTTTTGAGACAGGTTTCTGTTTTGTCTTGTTGCCTGTTCTGGATCTTGCTCTGTAGACCAGGCTGTCCTCAAACTCAGAGATCCACCTGGCTCTGCCTACCAAGTACTGGGTGGGATTAAAGGTGTGAGCCACAACTGCCTGGCTTATTCTGTCATTTCTATATCCCCCTTTATTCTTTTTAAAACAAGAACCCTGAATCTAAACTCTCTTGTTTAGCCTTTTTCCTGGCCATTACCAATAACAACTTGTAACCAACCCCCTAAACAATGACAAATACCAATAATCCATTGAATGACCAAAAATTACCCATCCTACCTATTGGGAATGTGGGTGTTGTGTTCTTAAATTTATTTCATGCTGTCTATGGATGACAATACCTTCAGGTGACTTCTGTGGTTTTTTTAGGCCTCGGCCATTGCCCACATGGTGTTTCCAGATGAGGGATGGCATTTGGGAGCAGAGTCTTGTTTCCACTTCATGAGTGGGGGATGCGGGGGGGTAAGTCCTTATGTGGAGGTGACAGGTGAACCAAAACAGAAAAAAAAAAAAAAATGTGCCTAATGGGATGGACAGATAAATATAACAGACAACACAAAAGAAGGGAAGAAATGGACGTCCTAATGCTTACCTGCTGAAGGGACTTAAAGAACACAACACTAAGGGGCCTTCTCACTGAAAACGGCCACCTTGGGGGTGCTGTCCAGCACTGAGAGTGAAGGGAGATGATCAGAACTGGCACAGGAAAGTGACAGTAATGGAAGCCCCACATTCAGGCACCAAACGTTGCTGGGTCCTAACTGGTCCCTCAGGGGAGAGGGTGAGGAGGCGTGGCATCAATGACACAGACACTGGGAGTCAGATGAATGGCAAACAGCAGACTCATTTATTCAATAATGGGGAAAGACTTATCCTCCTCCCAGCACGCAGGCTGTGTCCCAATCTGGTGACATTGCACAGTCATCCCTCATTGGCTGGGCATGATCGGGAACTGACAGCAATCTGGTGACAGTGTGTGGTCACCCCGCATTAGCTAGGCATGATCAGGACCTCTGACAGCATCTGTTGCTAGGCTCTCAGGCAGACTCCAGGTTGGCTCATAAGGAAGTACATTATGTGCATGCCTTGTCAACTGGTTTGAGCCAATTTCAACCCTATGGACCTGTCCTACTACAACTATGGGTACTCCCAGCTCGTCACACCCATAGTGATCTCACACCACTGGAACCAAGACTCTAGTAACTGCACTATCTACATAATTTGAACCCTGGGCTTACGCTCCAGGTTCTTCATGCCTTAGTATAGAGATTGCCCCATGATGACTGCTTCTTTACTCACAAGAGTAAGGGACTTGAGACAATATAGGTGTCTGTATATATAGTGATGGAAAATAAGTTAATAAATATAAATTATGCTTATTAGACACATACAGAGGGGATGCTGCTTAGCTCTAAAAGAATGTAATCACAAAATTTACAGACAAATGGACATCTAATGTATATCAGTTGAGGTCACTCAAAGAAATATACTGCATGTTCTCTCTCATATATTTAATATACACAGCAATATGTATACATATGTGAAGAAATATCTACTTGAGAACAGTAGGTAAAGTAGCAAAGAGAATAAAGGTTAAGTATTAGTGGATGAGGAAGAATTAAAGCAGGTAATGAACATGTGATGTGAAAGAAGACATAAGAACTGATTTTCAGGTCCCAACCCTGTCATGGAATTTTAGTTTTCATGGGTGTATAAGTGCATAAAATATATTCAGTGCAGACAGTGTCAAATGCAATGTAAATGCCTCAGAGTCTGTTCTGAATGTGTTCTAACTGTACAGAAGTTCATGGCCAGTGCAGTGCAAGAGGCTTTGTCTTGGGCCACCAAACAGCTCCCAAATCAAGACACAGACACTTATTAGTTATGAATGCTCTGCCTTAGCTTAATCTCATTTCTCGCTTGCTCTTATAATCTGTTTCTCTTCATCTATGTTCTGCCTCAAGGCTCTTTACTTTTTTCTTTTCTTTTTTTTCACTTTCAAAATAATGGGGTTTAAAATTAAAGAGAGAAATGAGAAACACCAGTTGAGAGTGAGTTTCTGCTATACTATGTAGTCCTGAGAGTGTATGTTTCTGCTGTAGTATTTGCTCCCAAGCATGTGGGTCTCTGCTATTCTATTTACTCCTGAGTGTATCTGTCCCTGCTATACTATATCCTCTTGATAGTGTGAGCCCTTGTTTAATATTTACTCTTGAGCTTGTGAGTCTCTGGTAAACTATTTACTTCTGAGTGTGTCTCTGCTATAGTTCTCACATAAGCTGGGCACTTGAGAATATTTTCTCACAAACTGTAGCTTTAAAAATTCATTCTCTTGTAGGACAAATTTATATTCATTAAGGTCATTTCCATTCATAAGGAAATCTCCCCCTTGTGTTCTGAGGAAATTAATAACTAGGTATACAGAGACTCTAAGAAGGAAGAAAACATTGAGTCACATACATATAGCAAGCCTGATCTTTGTTCAAGTTATATTGCTGACCACATCTTAGACATTTTAAAAAACAACTTCCCACATAACCACCTTTCTTTATTGTTAACTATGGTAGAAATTAAAGCCAGAAGCATAGACTCTCTTTGCCATGTAACCTAGAGGTTTATTCATTTCTGTTTTCTTTAATGTGCATATGACATTTACATGCTAATAAACTGTTTTTAATAAAATTCAATGATAGAAGGGATGTTATATGCTTTAACTTTTCACCCAAGGTAATTTGAATGTAACACTCCTTTCCTAACTTTAGTAATGATGGATAACCAGGAACAAAACCAGCTGTGATCACTATGGATGTAGGAGTGAGGTAAAGGAGGGTGGGGAGACCACTATTAATTGTTCCTCTATTGTACTCATGGCCAAGTCAAAAGAACATACAAGGTGAGTCTGATCTCATCTCATCTGTCTCTTATCTGAGGTGAAACTGATGCATGGCTCCTTAGTCCTCAGCATCTGAGCCCTTCTGGGAGTCCACACACTTGATCTCAAGATGCCTTCCCAGTAGGATGCTCACCTCTGTAACCTTTGACAGATTCACGTGCACTAATCACTGCTAAAACAGGTCAAGTCTGGACATATCCAAAACTAACAAGGTTTAAACTGATATTTTGGGAGAATTTAATACATGTATATTGAACGTTTTATTTAAACCTGCACATTCCTTCACCTATTAGTTATCCTTAAAAACACTTTACTTTCTCAACTTGGTGGGCTTTTTGTTATTTCTTCATCCCACTTAGTGCTTCCTCCATGTGTAGGGGTGTAGGACACTTGACTAGATCCTGGAAGACTCTCAGATTCACTGTCTCCCTCAGGAGCCATCAATTGCCAAAAGCTCCTCTACTCAGAGTGAGATGCAGTGAGTCCCTACAATATAAATGCTTATTGTATGGTGGGGTTTAGCCTGTGTAAGTGTTATCCACATAGTAATAGCCACAGTGTGGTCAAGCATGAAATGCTACTGACATTTCCAGCAATGTTTCACTCTTCTAGAAATGTCTCACCATTTCTATTGTTTCACTGAAGATATCTACTGTATCTGGGTTTATCTCTTACCCCTAACCTTGGCTTTAGATGTGTTTAAGAGACCTCCCTTACAATGTGTGATACACGTCACTTTAAAAAAAATCTTTTTTTATACTATGTATACAGTGTTCTGTGTGTAGGCCAGAAGAGGGCACCAGATCTCATTACAGATGGTTCTGAGCCACCATGCCGCTGCTGGGAATTGAACTCAGGACCTTTGGGAGAGCAAGCAGTGCTCTTAACCTCTGAGCCATCTCTCTAGCCCAACATGTCACTTTTTGATTAGGGCCTTCAACAGGCTAATATACTCTACATGCTGACCAATTTGCATTTGTGTATTATTCTCCATCTACCACAAAATTATTTTCTGGTGTTGAGAGGTGCCTGACTCTGGGTATAAAAATGAGGACGTGGTTTCATTTAATTATTATCTACTTGATAGAATAACAGCATTAAACTCTCTCTAGTACTTATCACCTAGCCAGGCACAAGTATCTTACCAACTGAACATCACATGAGTGACAACTTGTGGAATGAGCTTTAAATCCAATCAGAAAATGACTGGTTACTCTCCTAACTTCCCTGCCATTATTGCTCTATGGGCACTGCTGTTTATCTGAGACACAGCAGCTGCATCTGATACTACTGCTGCCTCCCTTGGCTGATGACTGCACCTCTGCAGCCACTGCTGTAACCTTGCTGCGGAGGCCTGAGATGGAAGAGCCTTTACGTTGTTTTAATTCCTTTATTCTACCAATAAAGACACAACTTAGACGCACCTTAACCAAAGAAAGGACAAAGAAAATATACATTTATACAATGGAGTATCACTCAGCAGTAAAAAAACAATGACATCATGAAATTTCCATGCATATGGATGTAACTAGAAAAAAATCATCCTGAGTAAGGTAACCCAGGTTATTCGTGAGTACAAACACAAACACTGTATGAACTCACTAATAAGTGAATAGTAGGTGTAAAGCAAAGGACATCCAGCTACAATCCACAGCCCTAAAGAAACTAGGTAGCAAGAACTCTAAGAGGAATATAAGGGTAGCTCTGGGAAGAGTAAACAGATGAGGTCTTCTGGGTATACTGGGGGTGGAAAGGGAGAGGGAGAGGGAGGGTGGAGGGGAACACAGGTATTCAGGATGGTTGAGTTGGAGGAGGGACAGAGAGGGAGAAAAACAAGATCTTGATACAGGGGACCATTATGGGGTTAGGGAAAAACCTGGTGGTGGGGAAAATCATTAAGGATGACCCCAGCTAAGACTCCTAGCAATAGTGGAGAGGGTGCCTGATCTGGTCTTCTCCTGTAATCAGATGGGTGACTACCCTAATTGTCACCATAGAACATTCAGCTACTAACTGCTGCAAACAAATGCAGAGATCCACAAGTAAGCACTGGGCTGAGCTCCTGGAGTCCAGTTGAAGAGAGGGAAGAGGGATTATAACAAACAAGGGTGAGAAGGTCAAGATCAGTATGGGGAAACCCACAGAAACAGATGACCAGAGCTAGTGGGAGTGCATAGACTCTGGACGCACAGCTAGGGAGCCTGCATGGGACCAACCTAGGCCTTCTGCATGTGGCTGACAATTGTGTAGCTTGGTTTGTTTTGGGGGCCTCCATCAGTAGAACCAGTATCTGTCCCTTACACATGAGCTAGCTTTTTGGAACTTATTCCCTATGGTGGGATGAATCATTCAGCCTTGATGCAGAAGGGAGGAGCTTAGTCTTGCCTCAACTTGATATGCCATGCTTTGTTGATTCCTAAGGGAGGCCTTTCCCTTTCTGAGGAGTGGATGTGGGGTTGAAAGGAGGTGGGGGAGGGAATGGGAGAAGAGAAAATGTAAACTGTGGTTTGAATGTAAAAAATAATAATAATAATAAAGATCTGTATTGGTAGCAAAGATTTTTACCACATTTTACACTCATTGAGTTTGTAGAATGAATCATATGATGTGTTTTAAAGGTTGAACAAGTAATCTATTTAAGACATTTGTAGGATTTCTCTCCCATATGAACGATACTATGTGTTGAATAAGGATATAAAAATTAGCAAAGTCTTTGCCACAATCTCCACACTTTTAGGGATTGTCTTCAGAAGGAATTTTCTTTTTTTTATGTCGCTTAAGTGCTGAAGACGAGGAAAAACATCTGTCACACTCTTCACACTGGTAGGGTTTCTCTCCAGTATGGACTTTCTTGTGTTCCCCAAGGGATGAGTGATAATGAAAAGGCTTTGTGACATTCTTTACACTTGTAGGGTTTCTCTCCAGTATGAGTTCCCTTGTGTTTCCAAAGGGATGAGTCATAACAAAAGGTTTTGTGACATTCTTCACACTGGTAGGGTTTCTCTCCAGTATGAATTCCCTTGTGTTTCCAAAGGGATGAGTCATAAAAAAAGGTTTTGTGACATTCTTCACACTGGTAGGGTTTCACTACAGTATGAACTCTCTTGTGTTTCCTAAGGGATGAGTGATAATGGAAGCCTTTGCCACATTCTTCACACTTGAATGGTTTCTCTCCAGTATGAATTGTTTGATGTTCCTGTAGACTCCTAGAACAGGAATATCGTTTGCCACATTGTACACATGTATAAGGATTATGTTCAGAATGGATTGTTTGATGTCCTTTAAGGGATAAAGATGAAGAAAAACATCTGCCACACTCCTCACACTTGTAAGGGTTGTCTTCACAGTGAATTATTTGATGTCGGCGAAGAGATGAAGAAAAGTAAAAACATTTGCCACACTCATCACACTTGAATGATTTCTCCCCAGTATGAATTTTCTGATGTTCTTGAAGGTATGATAAACAGGAAAACCCTTTGTCACATTCTGCACACATGTAGGGATTATCTTTAGAATGAATTGCTTGATGTCGTCGAAGGGATGAAGATAAATAAAAACATTTGCCACACTCATCACACTTGTGTGATTTCTCCCCAGTATGAATTGTCTGATGCTCTTGAAGGTTTGTAAAAGAGGAAAACCTTCTGCCACACTCTGCACACCTGTAGGGATTGTCTTCAGAATGAATTTCTTGATGTCGTCTAAGGGATGAAGCTGAGCCAAAACATTTGCCACACTGCTCACATTTGTGTGGTTTCTCTCCAGTATGAACTGTCTGATGTTGTTGAAGGAGTGCAGAGGAGGAAAACCCTTTGCCACATTCTGCACACTTGTAGGGATTGTCTTCAGAATGGATTGCTTGATGTCGTCTAAGGGCTGAAAGTGAGGAAAAACACTTGTCACACTCTTCACACTTGTAGGCTTTCTCTGCAATATGAGCTGCCTTGTCCTCAATGAGGAAAGCAGTCTTAGTACATCCTTTTCCACTCAGTTCACAATTGTTGAGTTTCTCTTGAGTATGAACTGCCTTGTGGTTCTCAAGGCCTGAATGATAACGAAAGGCTTTGTGACATTCTTCACACTTGTATGGTCTCTCTCCACTATGAATTGTATGATGTTTCTGAAGCTTTGCAGAATGGGAAAAACTTTTGCCACACTCTTCACACTTGCAGGGATTGTCTTTGGAATGGATTGCTTTATGTTGTCTAAGGTATGAAAATGAGGAAAAACATTTGCCACACTCTTCACACTGGTAAGAGTTCTCTCCAGTATGAACTCTCTTGTGTCTCCTAAGGGATGAGTGATAATGAAAGGCTTTGTGACATTCTTCACACTTGTGTGGTTTCTCTCCAGTGTGAACTGTTTGATGCTCCTGAAGGCTTGCAGAACAGGAAAACATTTTGCCACATTCTACACACTTATAGGGATAGTCTTCAGAATGGAATGTTTGATGCTGTCTAAGGGATGAAGATGAGCAAAAACATTTGCCACACACTTCACACTTGTAGAGATAGTCTTCAGAGTGAATTGTTTGATGTCGTCTAAGACATGAAGATGAGGAAAAACATTTGCCACACTCTTCACATTTGTAGGGTTTCTCTCCAGTATGAATTCGTTGATGTTCCCGAAGGACAGAAGGAACATAAAAAGCTTTGCCACATTCTTCACACTTGTAGGGTTTCTCTCCAGAATGAATTCTTTGATGTTGCTTCAGCATTGAAGGATAATGAAATGATTTGCCACACTCTTCACATTTGTAGGGTTTCTCTCCAGAATGAATTCTTTGATGCTGCTTCATCTTTGAAGGATAGTGAAATGATTTGCCACATTCTTCACATTTGTAGGGTTTCTCTCCAGAATGAATTCTTTGATGTTGCTTCAGCTTTGAAGGATAGTGAAATGATTTGCCACATTCTTCACACTTGTAGGATTTTTCCCTTGTATGAATTCTCTGGTGCTGATTATATAGGGAGTTACAGTCAATGGACTTGTTGTAAACGTTATCATCATTGGGTGTTGTTCCTGTTGAGCAAACATTGAGATATGAACAAGAGGTAGGAAACATTCTTCATAATTAGAATGCTTATCTTATTAAAAGGAAACATTGACTTATACACATTGAAGCACGAGAAACTACAGTATATTTTAAAAAGTATAGGCATTGAGCATAAATGACAAAATTTTGGAGGCAGAAATAATCTATACTTATACTAGAATAGGGCACAACCAAATACAACATAGACATAATGGCATATTATTCAAAATTTCATAGCTAACTAAGTAGTAAGAGCATTTTACTAACAGAAATCAGCATATTAAACAATAGAGATATTATAAGTAGGGCATGAAATTATAAAGTAGTCAAGCCTGGAAAAGAAAAAGTTAATTGTGATTGTGTAAATTTGAGCCATCATTAAAATACAAAATTTTTATCCTCCACAAAAGACATGCTGCTTAAGAAGATGGCTCATAACAAGCGTAAATAACATAGGTAAAAAATTCAGGACAGTATTTTAGGTTTTATTTGGATGGCAAAATATTTATACCTGAAACATACCAAGTCACGATAAAAAAAAAATAAATAAAAATAAAAAAAAAAAAAAGCCCACAACTAGGTTCACCTGTTCATTAAAGACACTTTGCTAAGACAACATATTTATCAGTGAATAGGTGACGGATGTACAGATTTCCCTTTTTGTTTGCTTTTGCTTCTTAAAGACAGGCTTCTCTTTGAAGCTCTTGATGTCCTGGAACACATTATGTGCATCAGACTGGCTTCAAAGTCAGAGACCCATCTACCTCTGCCTCCCAATTGCTGGGATGAATGGAGTAGGCCACCAGGCCTGGGCAATTGTAATTTATTTACTAACAAGACTAAGCAGCTATTGAGCATGAAAACAGGAGATTGATGTTTACTCATGAAGTAGAAATTCAAAGAGCAGAGCTTCTATTTTGTAATCTTACACTGTCCTTATGTACTTTGTCAGTGTTTTGTATCCATCAACTGAAATATATAGGAATGTATAACAAATGGTTATACTTTATATTCACCTCCAAAATAATATCAAATTGCAAAGAAAGTAAAAACATTTTGAATCCACAAAATTTTGAAAGCTTAGTTGCTGCAGGCCACGAGATTATGCACTGAGATTTCAGCTGTTATTTAAAAGGTCATCGCACCAGAAATATGAATATTCTGATGGAAGATAAACAAACCAACAATGCATTTGGAAATACTGCCTTTTGAATAAATTGGCTGTCTCTTGCTATAGATTTCTTGTGTGAAGCCATATAGCTCTTCCTCTCCTATTACAGCTTTGGAATTTATACCAAAATGTTAGCAGTGTACTAATCATTTGTTGGGCATAATTATTTCTCGCTGGTATACTGGATGCCTTCCCCTGCCCCCCACTGTGTGGGAAGTCACACAGTCAAAACCTTTGTTCTCACAACCAGATTTTTGTTCCCTTCCCTTCAATATAAACTTAGAAGTCTGTCCTCCTGCCACTATTTTTATTGAGAGGACAGTTGGACTGAAAAAGTGTCTATGCAAACAGATCATAACTGGAGCCTTCCCAAGACAGACTCAAGGACAGCATGTCTGAGCGTGTTGATCCATAGCCTTAAAGATAGGATGGCAGTGTCCTCATCTCAACTTGCCCCACTGGTAACAGGAAGTGCTCTGCTAACCTTGCACTAACGATAAACAGGTCTTTAACCCTTTGTACTTACTTTCACCTTGGTTTATTGATGCAAGATTTAGCTTAGGGGATTTACTGCTTGTGTTTTTATCCAGAGAGATAGTAGGAAAAAGTAATGAACCATTTGCTCATTCCCAGAGAAAGATAATTTTCCCACAGGCACCACAGGGATTTATGGTGCAAATAACCAGAGGGGCTAGGAGGGGGCAGGGTCTGGATTTTGTACAGAATAAGCACAGCTCCTCTCCTTGCTCTAACCACTTCGGTTAAAAGGTGTAATCTTTAGAACTGAAAGGTTCTTTGAAGCCAGCTAACAATTGGCGAATAGTCTAACAAGGGCCAAACGTCTCAGGCTTCCTTCCCCCTGCTGTTTACACAGGTTGCTATGGGTTTCCTACTTCCTCCCGAGCTGGGGAGGAAGTGGTGCTGGAAGAGGAACAGCTGCCACCATGGCTTGCCTGTGTCTTACAGATTACAGAACGGCCAGCTTACTATCTAGCTGCACTTAGGAATACAATATAGCACACAAACCCCTCTCTTCCCTTCTTAGATTTCCCTATTTGATTTCAGGTCTATTTCCCTCTGATTTGACCCCACTAACAGTTCACCAAGGCTTTCCCTAGCCACTCCTGGCCTAAGCCTGACTGACAGTTACTGCCTTGGGCAGCTCTTACCTGGTTTTATGTCCCCGAAAAATTCTAGCCTTGTTCCATGCTAGAGCCAAAGAATTGCTGACTGTAAAGGTAGACACACTGGAAACTTGGCAGAATGGCAGAACAATGAAGAGATATATTACCAGGAAAATGTGTGTGAGCGGATTCATTCACCACCAGATACCTTAGGTTTCCTTCGCTTCCTATAACATCCTGATCTTAACCATGAAGATAGTCTTCAGAGCGGGACTTTGAAGCTCTCCATACTTAGTGGTGAGCTATTAAAGGTATACTCCTAGTTACAGACAGTTTTAATCTTTGAATATATATGAACAAAGGGCATGTATTTTAAATCCTTATTACTGAGTGTCTGATAAAGAAATTCTTTAGGGGCTGGAGAGGTGGCTCAGAGGTTAAAAGCACTGCTTACTCTTCCAAAGGTCCTGAGTTCAATTCCCAGCAACCACATGGTGGCTCCCAACTATCTGTAATGAGATCTGGTGCTCTCTTCTGGCCTGCAGGGATACGTGCATACCGAACACTGTACACATAATAAATAATCCTGCTGGGAAAATGTTCTCAGGCAGCCTCACTGGCCGGTTTGGAAGACCCACTGTTTTACAACATGAAACACATAGTTTGAATCAATGGAACTAAAAGTTTTGGATTTTTTAAGCCCTTGGCCTGCATCTGGTTTGATGAAATTGTGGGTTTGGCTTTATAAACCCAATCAAACAAGGGTTAGAGAGCGCTGGAATGCTCAATGTATTTCCTGACACAAAACCCAATTTTGTCCTTCAGGTCCTTCAACGGGGTAGGCGTGGGTATTTTTGGCTGGTCCATATTATGGTAAAATAGCTCACAGGGCTCCTGTAGGAATCTTAGAGTCTTATTAATAAAATCAAACCGGGGCCAGGTATTGGGGTGAATGCTGGAAGATCAGAGAAGCAGAACAAGCTACAGCTACCTCGCCTAGCAAATTTCTCAGCTGATCCTGTTTCCTCAGATGGGAAGCCTCTGAGTCCTCATCAGAATGAATCTCAGCTGAACTGTGCTGCTCAAAAGCCTAAAAGCTTAACCAAGCCAAAGGCTTCTAGTTTCTGGTTTTGCCGCCTTATATACCTATCTGCTTTCTGCCATCACTCCCTGGGATTAAAGGCTCACTTAGTGGGATTAAAGGCATGAGTCACCATGCTTCAATGTATCCTTGAACAGTCAGAGATCCAGGTAGATCTCTGCCCCTGGAATGCTAGGATTATAGGCCTGTGCTACCACTGCCTATCCTCTATGTTTAATATTGTGTTGTCTTGTTGTCTGACCCCAGATAAGTTTATTAGGATGCACAATATTTTGAGGAACACAATACCACCACAGGCTCCTTCCGTGGGTTTCCTTCTAAGAGTAAAGATGTTGACTGAAGAGGTAATGGATAAATTTTCAGTTAAACCCAGGTCTTATGTCATTTCTCTGGATGCTGAATGAGTGGCTGTATAGTCCACTCCATCTGTGCTCTCTCTGCTCCTGTTCTGGGCCTTACACCTTGTCACTTTCCCTGACCCTTCTTGTGGAACAGAGCGTCAGCCACTCTCCGAGCTCACTGTGGATTCTAGGCTACTGGAAGCTGTGGGGCACCACTGTCTTCCTGCCTATCCTTCATGAGTGCTGCCAACATCCTTTCTGAGGCTGTATTAGTGGGTCTGGGACACTCCATGTCTATTCCTCTTCAACCTGCTCATGCCTGGCACTGAGCTCTCCATTATGGTATTCTCTATGATGAAATAATCTACTTAGTGTAGAAAGTCTGCAGGACTGACTTGGATTTTACACAGTACACTATGAAGGGGTCAGGAGACTGAAGTTCTCAATTCCTCCATGGACTATGTTTATGTTTAAATTTTGTTTTGGTATAAAAGGTTTTCAGTTCAACAATTGTAATTTTAGAGTGCAAAAATTTTAAGAGATAAAAAAGTACTTTTGCCGGGTGGTGGTGGTGCACGCCTTTAATCCCAGCACTCGGGAGGCAGAGCCAGGCGGATTTCTGTGAGTTCGAGGCCAGCCTAGGCTACCAAGTGAGTTCCAGGAAAGGCTCAAAGCTACACAGAGAAAAAAAGTACTTTCATTTATTAAGTACTAATCTGATGAGTCATAATTTCTACCTTCCATTATCCAGTCCTCTGTACATGTCATCAAAGTTATGCCTAAAGCAGGTAACTGAACAAATTTAAGCCAAACTTCTTTTTTCTTTAACATAGGATAATATTAAAATCAGATGCACTTAAAGGAACTGGCTATTGGGCCAGGAGTGGTAATATTAGTACACCTTTAATCCCAGCACTCAGGAGCAGAGGCAGAAAGATGTGTTTGAGCTTGGTGCCAGCCTAGTTTACAAAGCCAATTCCAGGACAGTCAGGGCTACACAGACAAACCAGTCTTGAAAAACAAAAGGAAAAACAAAACACAAAACAAAACAAAACCCCAGAACAACAACAAAAGAAAAAAAAAAAAAACATAGAAAACTGGTTACTGAAATTGAATGCTTGAACAAAAAGAGTTGAATGTATACTACACTTGCATGGCAGGATACAACCAGGATAGGTTAGCATGTTTACTTTCAGATGGGACAGAGACCTATTGGAATTAATGGCATTCTAGTTTCAACACAGGATAAGGATGCGTGGGTGTGGAGGGCCACAGGAATACACAGAAGGTGATAACTAGTCTTAACAGGTCGATCCACTCACCCACCTGATGGGCAGCACCACCAGGCAAGGCCTTGGGGTCACTGGCTGTGGAAACTAGCTGTTTTCTGTCTTGAATTTCTCTCAAGTGCCACGACATTTCTTCCCTAAGAAGTGCTTATGGATGTCTTCCCACTGCTTGTGTGTTTATCTCATGAAAACATTCCATTTTGGGGCACACTTACAGATGTGAATGATCAGGAAGATGATTTGTTTAAGCTGTAGAATTCTGATGAATAGAAATAATACCAGAATATTTTTCTTTACTGACTCAGGAAAGGGACGGCATTCTCAGTCACAAATACAGCTAATTTTAGACTTCAGAAGAAATTCAAAATAGACTAAGCTGACCTTGAAGAAAATACACTAAGACAAGATCCCTGGTGCTGTTTGTTGATGAATCAAGGTCAGAATTGAATTGAAGCAACTTTGGTAGACATAACTCCCTACAGTAATTCTCTTTCTGCATGAACCTGCACCACTTAAGAGTCAGCCAAATACTATTTTTGTGGAGTCCTGAATTTCAATGTCATTCTCCATCTGGCAAAGAGTTCCGTGCTTGGCCAAGCATCACTGGCCAGTCAACACGACCTTCGTAGCCTGACAAAAACTGTGTGACTTATCATGTGTTAGGAGAATGCGTCGGACCCTGAAGAGGTACACAGACTAGTCCAGAGTTTGGTGAGGGGAAGAGCAGCAGCAGCGGCAGCAGCAATGAGAGGAGGAAGCTAGGGGGAATGTGTGTGCGCTGCGTGAGAGATGAAGAAGCAGCATCCGAGAAGGTGAGAGAAATGTGAAAGAATGAATGAATGAGAGTGAGTAAAGAGTGAGTGAATGACATAGAAGTATATATGTGGGAGTAAGTGTGTGAGGAAGACGTGTAAAAGTGCTGCTGCTGCTGCTGCTGCTTATGTGACGAGCTGTATGAGAGTGAAGGAACTGTGTAAGTGTTGTGTGGTGAGAGAGCTGTGTACATGATGTACAGCTGTGGCTATGTGGAGATTTGTATACAAAGAGATGTATGGCCATACGTATGTAGAGAAAGAGATGTAGTTGTATGTATGGAGTACGGAAGTGTAGAGATATATAGCTGTGTGGAGACAGAAAGAGTCAGAGAGCATGTTTCAGGTAAAGTAAAAGAGAAAGATGGGATCCAAAAGTGTGTGTTTCCTTATATTCCCTTGAGATAGAAAAAGTCTAGTCCTCAGATAGGTAAGAATTTTCCTTAAGCCCTTGCTACTCAGAGGTCTTGTATTCACAACCCTGCAGCAGTTCTTGGGAGCTGGCCTTCCCTGGACTGTGACACATGGGGAATAGGAATTGTCAGTGTCTGCTGCTCCTGTCTCCCTATGGTCTGTTAGCCAGACCAGGAAATCCTATTTTTATCTGGAGGGAAGATCAATCACTCATGTTCCACAAAACAGGGGGTAGATTCTCTCATGCTGAGAGATTCTTAGATTCTGCACCACATTCTAAATGTGTCAAACAATGGAAATTGTAATTTCATGGCATTCCAGGTCTTTTGAACTGATAGCTGAGGATACTGAAGGGAAACTTATACTGATGAGGCTTCCAGCACATTTCCTATCAACAGTTAATCTATTTCATCATTACATTGTGTTAGAGGACCTGGCAGACCCATAAGGGATCAGATGTGTGCTATATATGAGGGATGATTCCCACTCCTATTTCTTGTAACTGAATAAATAATGAAGTTAATTCTGACTCATCAGGGATAAATTCAGCTTTGTCAAGGTTCACTTTCTGCCCATAATTTGTCAATTTTATCATTAGTTAAAGGTACTACAATTTCTGCTGGGTCTAATTGACAAAGTTTTAATTCTCCTTTTGAAATCAAATCAGAAATCTTTTCCACATGTCCTTAATTTCTTATTCTGTTCATGTAGTAAAAATATCCATTCGAATACCTTCACTCTGCATTAAAATTCCTGTAGGAGAATGTGTAGATGGTAAAACAGCCAGAATTCAATCAAGCTCTAGATCCAAAGATCCTGTGATTTCTTTTCTACCATATCCAGTTCTCTCTCAGCTTCAGCTGATAATTCTCTTGGACTATTTAAGTCCTTATCACCATCTAAGGTTTTGAACAAATTACTCAGTTCATGATTTTTTACCCCAATAGAGGGCTGTAGATTGGAAATGTCTCCTAGGCAATCTTTGAAAGTCATTAAAAGTCCATAATGGATCTCTCCTAATTTGTACCTTTTGGAGTCTAACTTTCTGGAGACCTATTTTATATCCTAAATAATTAATGGAATCTCGGCTTTCTATTTTTTCAAGAGCAATTTGTAATCCCCAACAAGGCAATATTTATCTTTACTTCTTCAAACATATTTTTTCAAAAGTATCTATATTTCAATCAGCTTATAAGATGTTGTCCATGTAATGGTAAACTATAGATTAAAGGAATTACTTATATATCATTTTCAGTGGCTGTCATACAAAATATTGGCACAGGGTGGAGCTATTTAATATTCCCTGTGGCAGAACCTTCCATTGATATCTCTTAACAGGCTGAGAATTTTGATAAGTAGGCACCATTAAGGCAAGTTTTTCTGTCTTTTTCTTGTAAAGGTATAGTGAAGAAACAGTATAACAATAAGAGATCATGCTTTAGGTAACAGAGAAGGCAAAGGAATTCAAGATTGTAGAGAGCTAATTGGTTGAATCACCTTATTAACAGCTCTTACAGGTGTTAACACCCTCCATTTTCCAAATTTCTTTTTAATAACAAATATAGGAGAATTCCAAGGGCTAGTTGATTCTTCGATATGCTGAGCATTTAGCTGCTCCTGGGCCAGCATTCTAAGTCCTACAATTTCTCTATGTTAAAGGCCATTGCTCAACCCATACAGGCTTATCTGTTAACCATTTTAAAGGTAGGCTTGTTGGTACCTTTGAAAGATCAGCAGCTGTTGTGCTTTGTTCTTGTACAACCTGAATGGTCAGTGACTGTTCTTTATTATACTTTCTAATATTTTCCCCAGGAACATGTTAGTTTTGTTTTTTTCTGAGATTGGAAGAATGTTAATCTGGGAATTCCACTGCTATAACAAATGATATTCCCATAAATTCATTGCTATGTCAGCCACATGTGGCTTTAATTTTCCTCTCTGTCCTGGCTCTATACATTGAACCCATTTCATGCTCTGTTTTACCTCAGATTATGTCCTAATGCTTAAAAGCTAAACATTTATCTCCTGAAGAGGCCAATTTGGATGCCAAGATTCTGGGGCAATTATTGTTACAGCCACACCTGTGTCTATAATTGATTCATATTTTAAATTCTTGTCTCTGTTCATTTATAGAAATTTGCCAAAATATTTGCTTTATCATTTTTCCCAAATTATTTGTTCTCTTTTTTATAGCTGTTCTATCATCCAGAGCAGTATTTCTTTTCTTTCTATTTTTTTTTTTTTTTTTAACAATAGGCATTAGGTTGTTTAATTGCTCTGGAAAGGGGTTTCTTCTACAGTGACAGGAAAGGACTGAATGGGATTTGACATGGGAGTCTACCAGAAGCAACTCAGGGCTGCCTCTGCCCTCTGATCTTCAGACAACCTTTGTTAGAGCACAAATTAAATATCACCACAGAACTACAGGCTAGTTCAAACAACCATGACGTCCCTGGGCTTTGAATTTCCTCCTCTTAACTAAGCTAACCCCAAGCTGAGATGTCAATGTCTGATTGTGTAAGGAGTCCTCAGCAAAGTGGCCTCAGGGCCAGTCAGCACAGCAGGGTGAACTATGGACACTCATTTAAACTAAGGTGCACGTGTGATGGGTGGACTCACCACATCAGGTAAAGAAAGCAATACGGCCTGAGGAGGAGGTGAGGTGGACTGTTGACAGTTCACCCAAAGCAGTCATTCTGAGTTACCGTCCAGAGACATCTGGGACATGCTCCTCTGCTGTAAAGCAATCTTTTCGTACAATAGGATTATGTATTACTCTAATTGTTAATAAAAAGCTGATTGGCCAATGGCTAGGCAAGATTTTATAGGCAAAGAAAATGCTGGGAAGAAGAGCAGATGAGGAGTTGCCAGCAGCTGCAGAGACAAACAAGATGAACATGTTGTAGTGTAAGAAGGTATCCCCACATGGCAGAGGGTAGATAAGAAATATGGGTTCATTTAAAATATAAGAACTAGCTAACAATGAGGCTAAGCTGTTGGCTGAGCACTTATTAAGCCTTCATTTTGGTTATTTTAGAGTGGCTGCCAGGATAAAAAAAAAAATCTGCCAACAAATGGCATTCTAACGTGGTGTACCTATATTCACACAAGACCTGAGAAAGCTTGAAAAAGTTTCTAAACACACAAAAATGGAACTGAACATGGCTTCCTTGTCTTGTGTCTCTATGTGGGATGTAGTACAGCCAACTACCTGAACACTTGAGCTGCCAGCCCGAGTCCCACCAGAGATCTGTGTGGCAGGTTTGGAGTTTTGCTCATACAGGCAGAAGAGGTTACAGATGCTCAGTGAAGACAGATCCAGATGGAAAAAAGAAACCACAAGATCTCTTCATCCAATTGGACACACACACACAGTAAGATTAGCCATAATGCTTCCTATAGGGCTATCGCCAGTGGCTACCCTGACTACATCTGAAAGAAAATATTTTACTAGCTCTGATGTATCTGGGAACATCAGGTTTATTCATAAAAGTTTATAATGTCTCTAACAAGTTGTACTAGCAATATGTCCAAATAACAGTTAGGCCTAATATATGATAAATATATTAACTTGGAAAAAAAAAAAACAAAACAGCACAAAACAAAACCCAAAAAAACATGGAGCCTTACAACACTCCGAAAGACCTAAATCTACTAACTGACTTGAGAGTCACACAATCACTGTAACAATAACTGGTTTGATGGGCAACCCTGAAGCAGCAGTAGAAGGCCTTGTAGCTTATCATGTCTTACTCTTCCAGGGCCCAGTGGTCGGGCCCTGCTGACTTAACTAGTGGTAAACTCTTGAAAACCCAATAGTGTGTGTTAAATCAGTGTATCAAATGGCCCGAGTCAACCCCTTTATACAATACATCAATGCCTTGACTCTTCCCTAAGACCAGTGGGGAATGAACTGTCCAAAGGGACTCAGATTTGTCTGAGTTTTATCCAACTGCTCCCCATGGCCTAGCTGTTCCAACCAACAGAACTGAAACAGTTGAGCCTTCTGCCCCTCCTGCCTCTCTGTGATGGAATTGTGCATTAGGCTTTAGAAACCCAATCATGCTCACTTAGGTGAAGAGATCTTTCTGGCATGAGTGCACTCTGAACCTCTGCAAATAAATGACTCCCACCCAGTCTGACCAGCACTGAGTTCTTTCCCTGATCTTACACTACAATGGAGAATCAACAAAAAGAAAATCCTTGGAAGTCACTGTCAATAGGAGCACAGCTAGTGAGTGGTAGTTGGGGAAATGCAAAGCTTTAGAGAGTTAAACCATCTGAAACCACTGAGAGATGAGCTTCAACAACCAAGACATGAAGGAGGGACCTAAAGAATGATTCCCACAGTGTCGTGTCCCAGGGTAATGAGAAAGCTGCCTTTCTGTGGGATATTTGGACCTCAACTCTGCCCTCAAACCCCTCATTCCTACACACCTGGCTGCACATTGGCTGCTGCTTGTCTCTTCACATCTGAAGATTCTTGTCTTTGCTCCAAAAGTGTCACCAGCTGTGGCTTAGACACAGCAAGACCTGTTTATAGAAAAAGAAGGAACAAGATTGTTTATGTGTTCTTTTACTTGGAATTGACATGTGCCTTCCAGTTCATGACTTATAAGGAAAGAGATGATGAAATAAATGATTGCAGACAATCAGTTCCTTGAATGTTTTCTGACAGGATCATTACACTACATGAAGAAATTTATATTCAGATTCTGAGTTTCATTTAAAGGAAAAAAAACATTAAAACTGAGTTATGAAACACTTTTATTAACAAGTGTACTCCATGTTTCATGCCATTCAATTTCTAACAGTCCTACTAGAGTGAAGGAAATATACATGCAACATAGAAAGGTTAAACACAAAAACAGTGAAATGATTCTTTTAACAATTTATTTTTATCTTTTATGTGCATGGGTGTTTTGCATGCATATATGTCTGTGTGAGTGTGTAAGATCTTGGAATTACAGATAGTTGTGAGCTGCCATGTGGGTGCTAGGAATTGAACCCTGGTCCTCTAAAAGAGCAGTCAGTGCTGTAAAGCACTGAGACATCTCTCCAGCACTGAACTCATTCTTAATACAGCACTCTCCCTTATTTTCTGGAAACAAAGGATATGAAACTGGCTGTTGAAATACTCCCATGAGACACCATACAAAGTGAGGAAGCTACATGTTGATGGTGAAATAAGAATTCACTATGGATGATCCTCACCCAGGAACACAAGGTTGCTGTAATTCTCCAACATCACATCCCTGTACAAATTCCACTGAGCAGGCTCCAGACATTCCCTCTCTTCTGCAGAGAACTCAATGGCCACATCCCAGAAGGACAGCATTTCCTGAAACAAAGATTAATGAATGATATCACACTTTTAGTTAATTAAAACCACTAATAATAATATAAATACCATGATGCATTGGGTGGACAGTTCTCCTGTCAACTTGACACTAGCTAGGGTCATTTGAGAAGAGAGAAACATAAAAGAGAAAATGCCTCCCTAAGACTGTCCTGTAGCCAAGCCTAGGTGGCATTTTCTTAATTAGTGATTAATATGAAATAGCACAGCCCATTACGGGTGGTGCCCACCCTGGGCAGGCAGTTGTATATGGTATAGGAAAGCAGGCTGGACAAGTCAGTAAAGAATGTTCTTCTGTGGCTTCTGTCCCAGTTCTTACCTCAGGTTCCTGCACTGACTTCCCTCAGTGATGGACAGTTACCTGAAGTTGTGGTCTAAAATAAACCCTTTCTTCTCCAAGCTGTCTTTCATGCTCTTCATCACAGCCATAGAAACCCTAACACCGGTATGATGTGCCTGTGGACACAAATCTGCATTTTGCCAAGATGAAAGAAGCTAGAAATGCTTCTTACATAGGAGAGTAATACTCCACAGATAGAATGTAATATGAACACATAGACAGAATATGCAATTAGTGCCATATGCTACTATAAACCATACATACACACATAATATGTGTATACACATATACATACACACACATATAATACACACACACACACACACACACACACACACACACACACACCCCTCACAGGAGAAAGTCCTGGTGGGGGAGAAGGATTTCTCAACAGTCGATATGCACAGTCATGAGTGTGAAGTGAAATGAAAACACAGAGTCTGATGCAGCAGCTCAGGCCGTCATCTGGGTTTCAGGATTTCTACAGATTCACTAATGATGCAAATGATGGTGACAAGGGACATGAGAGGAGCAGGCAGGGGAGGAACTCACAGACTGAATGTCATTTAAGTGTCTGATCACGTGAGAAAACAGGCAAGTGCGGGACTAACAGCACTGCTGAGAATTTAACATGAAATACACATCACTGGATCTTTTTGCCATTTTCTTTTCTGTCTTTTAGCTGACATGTGTTGATTCAGGTGTTTGCAGTCGTCCTAAAGCATGTTTTGCACATATGACACCTGTGCATCTGTGTGCTGAAGCTGAGAAATACAACTGTTGATGCTATTTACTTCTTTCAACATTTTCTTTTTTCATATTTTATTGAGTAAAGTCCCAGAATGACCTATGAGAATAGTCACAGGCTATCTTTCCTTTTTATCAATACATGAAATATCAGTAATTTATGTATGCAAGGGCAAGGCAGGAAAAGGATATGTGGGGCTGGGAGGCAGGGAGAATCAACAGAAGCAGAAAAAGAAGGAAGACCAAGAGAACAAGGGGAGGAGGACAGCAGGGTCCAGCCGCGCAGCCGCACAGCCATGCAGCCACGCAGCCGCACAGCCACGTAGCCACGCAGCCGCACAGCCACGCAGCCAGCCATGGAGTAAGAGTGAAAGTGAGGTACACAGAAGGAAGGAAAGGAAAAGCCCAGAGGCCAGAGGTAGACGGGATAATGTAAGTAAAGACAAACTGGCTAGGAAAGTTAAGCTAAGCTGAGGCTGAGAATTCACAGTAACAGTAAGCCTGTGTGTGATTTATTTGGGAGCTGTGGCAGGCCCCCCAAAAGAGCCAAGGAAACAAAAAACAGCAAAAACAACCCACAGTATGGTCAGCTCCTCAAACACTATCTTCCAGGCTTCAGAATGTACCCCACATAAAGTTTACACACCCGGCATTCGGGACAACAGCACTGGGGGCTTCTTCCTCCTAAAACACTGTCCCTGGGCATTCATCCTTCAGGAAGTGTAGCTGGCATTTTTCTTTCCGTCACCAACCAGCTCCCAAATGATGACACGGAGACTTCGTATTAATTAGGAAAGCTTGGCCTTCAGCATATGCTTGTCCCACTAGCTCTTATAACTTAATTTCACCTGTCTCTATCCTCAGGGCTTTTACTTTTCTTTCATTCTGTATGTCCTGCTTCCCTGCTTCCTCCATGTCTGGCTGGCTGGCCTTTGACATCTCCCTCTGTCTCTGTCTCCTAGATTCCTCCTCTTACTTACTGTCTCCGCCTGGAAGTCCCACCTGTAATCCCTGCCTAGCTTTTGCCCATTTACCTTTTTATTAGACATATCAGGTGCCTTAGGAAGACAAGGTAAACAAATGCAACACATCTTTACATAAACTAATATTCCACAACAAGGAAGTCCCCAAGTGTTGGCTTCCTGAGGTCACTGGTCAATGGAAAAAACTATTACATCTCCAACTCCTACGCATCAGGACTTAACAATCTCTATCTTATATGAGTTAAAATTCATTACATTTAACATACTGATGAGATCATGTGTTATTTACCTTTATCTGCCTGAAATAACTTAGAGTTTCACCAATATTGTCACAATTGGCAAGATTGTTTTTTTTTTCTCTGAAAAAGTATCAAATTAAAATAAGTATGTCATTTTTCCCTCTATCTCTTCATTGCAACTTGTCACGTCCTCCATGATTCCAATTCGAACACATGTATTCTTCCCTAATTATTATTCTTATATACATACGCACAGCACATGTGGGTGTGTATGTGTGTATGCATAACTTTATAAACATGAATGGCTGATTCTGTTCATTGCTGACTGTGTGTACATTTTGAGGACTGACCACTTGTTACTGGAGGAACAGTGAGCGCTCTCATCCTGGGAAACACTAATTCTCCCTCTCCCAGCAGATCTCAGGTGCCCACACTTGGATGCTTACCCTGCTGACTGCCCCCTGCAGGGGATCTAGTGCCACTGGCATTGTTCAGGGCTTGTTCAGGCAGCCATGATGTTGGGGTATCATGGGTGCAGCTTCCCTTCACTTTCTAGATGGCACAGCCTCACAGCAGACTTCCTGGACCTCAGGCTCTCATAGTCAATATGCCCCTGTGCAGAGATATTCCCTGAGCCTTGTGTGCAGGAATTGTGGTGTAGGGTATCTTTTGGGTCACAGCTCCACAGACAATAGTTCTCTGCATTTTGCAAGTTTTAGTTTTCTGGAATGCTCTCTGTGCTGCCGAAAGAAGTGCCTTTGATGAGTAGTGACAGCTACACACCCCTGTAGGTCTAAGGAGAAGTACTTGGAATGCAGTTAGGGATTCTGATGGTTTAGTGGCATTAGTATGTTCTCCATGATTTAAGACCTACCAAGTTTTCAGATGCAGCTCCAAGCATTATGTAGGTCTCCTGTCCCCTCTAAGTCCCACTGACAGCTGCTGATAAGGCCAAGATGTGAGAGGCGCTGTGGCACCTTTAGAAATATCACCCCACACCGGTCATTGTTGTGGTTCATGGTTATAACAGCTAAGTAGGACTATTTGTTGCTTCTCTCCCTTGGAGCTTGCAAAGCACCTTCTAGCACTGAGCAAACTCACCCTTAGACAGGAGACCTTCAGGTCAGATCCAGCTCCAGTCCCCTGAGTCTTGGTGTGAAAGGCATGAAGTTCTGATCAGTGGGAGGAGGGAGCAGCGTATCATCACAAGACTTTAGGGAGAACTGAAATATATCCTCCATGAAGAATGACTACATAGAAAACTGTCTTTAAATAAAGTGTAGCGTTGAACAGCACTGAGGAGGCCAGCAAATCTTCAAGAAACAGGTAGACACTAACAATTTGGTGAATAGAACACCTAGTAATTTCTGAAGGGAAAAGAAATTGAACCGTATTGGAAGCTTCTTTGCAGCTAGTATAGAATGTTACCACCTTTAGAAGTGGGAAAGAGATCCCGTTCTTTTTTTACTGGGGCACTGGTTCTCAACATGCGGGTCATGAAACCTTTGGCAAAACTTCACCTCCAAAAGTGTTTACATTACAATAAATAACCTTCGCAAAATTAGTTATGAAGTAGCAAGAAAAATCATTTTAAGGTTGAGGGTCCCCACAGTTTGTTAAAGGGTCACAGCGTTAGGAAAGGTGAGACTGTAGAACTACATACACATCACCAAGAAGAGGGAAAAATTACCAGTGTGCAGTAGGGCAAGAGCCCAGAGAATATAAAGATGGAAACATTAACCTCTGAAAGAACGTAAGCAGGTCCTCAAAGCAAAATTTTAAAAATGCAAATAATGTCTGGCGTGAGGGGCACAATGCCACTCATTAAATATTGTTGCACATTCTTTCTATAATTGGAAGTTGGCTATAGGACTCCACTGGAATGGTGGCTGGTCCTAGAAGTGAGCCTAGAACAACAAAATGTAGATGTCATAAGAACTCTTGCATCTCCTGTCAGTGTCCCGAGAGATAGGTTTTTAGAGAATCAACAAAAACTGAAGAAGACTAGGATATTGGTGGGAGGTAAAATGTTATGCAAAGAGAGAACTGAATTCCTGTTCAGGAACTAAAACATAGTGACCCTCCATTCAAAATTGCCGATCTACCGATTATATAACATAGTGCTTTAAGCACACAGCACTCACACCGTGAAGTAGTGACTACAGGTCTGGTCCCAGGGCTTCACTCACACACTGTGCCATGAAACAACCACTACTTTTTGCTTAAAGTCAGCAAGTTTTGTCACTTTAAGACTCAGAAAGTGAATTAAACCATGAAAAAAGTAAGGGAGAGTGCTGCGGGCCGCAGGAATGTATCTTAAGAACTCAGCTGGTTATGGCAAAGCCACTACCTGGAGGGATCAGGGAATTCCTCCAGAGGAAGCCAAATCCCAAGGAGCTTTTGGTGTTACTTGGCTTGTCATGTATCAGCTGTCTTCTGTTATGAAAATCATGTGTGCCTGCATAGCTTTCCCAGTTGACTTTTCCCTAAGAAGGGCTAACAGTGTGGACTGATCACTCTCTGGACATACACATTCCAGGTGTTTGGAGAACAGCCTCAGGAAAGGCTTTTTCTGGAATCAGATCTCTCCCTTAGCCACTTTCAAGGACTAGCAGTAATAACAATCCACATGAAAGTCTCCTGATTTAAGGCAAATTCCACAAGGAGACACCACCTAGGTTAGGTGGACATTAAGTAATAGCTATACACAATTTAGCTCGGACCCTCCTTTCTTACAGCCTTACTAACTTTATAGACCTCTAACTCCTTACCTAAACACTTCTAGGAATATTTAGATAACTTTCTGGTGCTGACCAGTTCAAGCCTCCCTGTAATTATCATCATTGACAGCATCCAGCCAGGTCCATCCCTAGACGGAGGAAAGTACCTTATCAGAGATACCTCTGTACTCTCTAAGAACAGACTTAAGCATCCAGACTCCCTGTTTGAGAAGGCCTGGCAGATGTGCCAATTAAGCTTAACTTCCTTCCTTCCCAAATCTTACCTCTAGTTCCAGATCTCCCTTTAACTATCACCAGAGGCATCTAGCTGTACACAGGTTGCCTAGCGACTGAGCACATTTTCCCTGACCCTGAAGAAAAACAGCAGATAGCTCAGACAGATAGGAGCCACAGGAAAAAAGAAGGCAGTTTTATTTTCTCCCATTGACCTAGCAACTTACAGATTCTTAACATTTTCTACCAATCACATTTGAGGTTATAATTGAGCACATAAGATCCCTCTTCTTAGCTATTACCCAAATTTAGCCTTTAGTTAATTCATTTCCCCATTGGTCACTTCTCTTTGGGGTTGCAAATGATAATTAACAGTTATTGCCCCTCTATATGATTCTTACCACCCCTCTGTTTGACCCTGGAAGCCTGGCTTTGCACAGCCAAGGGATTACTGCTTGTAAGTGTGTGTGTATACATATATATATACCAGAACTCCCAGGACACAGGAGGATGGAAAAGACAAAAGAGAATGAAAGAACTAGATGGGTAAGAACTTGAGAGGAACAAATTGAGATGGGGAAGAACTATATTGAAGGGCTAGAAGAGAATACTAGAGGAATGAGATGGAAGATGAGGAAGAGCCAGATGGGGAAGTCGTAGCTGGGTAAGAACAAGGTGAGAAGGACCTAGGTGAGGCAGAATTAAGACGAGAGAATTAAGAAAGAACTTAGAGGGAGCAGTAGATAACAGAGAGAGAAAGGAGCCAGGCACGAGAACAGAACGGAAGCTGTGTATACAGGATGTTATGTCAGAGAAATTAAAGCAAGTGGACTATAGAGCTCAGTGCGCTGAGATTCCATTTCCCAAAAATAGTCCTCGCCGTTAGTAGTTCTCTCTCCTGAGCCCCTGGGATGTATAATACTAAGGCTGGTCCCTCTAATATTATACAAGAGAAGATCAAATATAGTATCTATGTTGTAAACATGAATTTTTAAAATTTTATTATTTTATTTTTCTATTATCAGCTTGATACAGTACAAATTCTTATCCTAATAGTGAAATGTTTCATTGAAGCTTGCCCAGTGATTGAGTAAAACCAAAACTTATTATAAGCCACAGTCATCCTAGGGTCCCCCCTGCTATGTAGCCACTCTGGTTCTGTGGGTTGCAGTCTGATTGTTCTTTGATCTGTATCTCAAAAAATGGCAATCTTACCAAAAGCAATCTACAGATTCAATGCAATTCCCAACAATATCCCAACACAATTCTTCACAGACTTAGAAAGAACAATACTCAACTTCATATGGAAAAACAAAAAACCCAGGATAGCTAAAAGGATCCCGTATAATAAAGCAACCTCTGGAGGCATCACCATCCCTGACCTCAAGCTCTACTATAGAGCTGCGGTAATAAAAACAGCCTGGTACTGGTATAAAAACCGACATACAAACCAATGGAATCGAATTGAAGACCCTGATATTAATCCACACACATATGAACACCTGATTTTTGACAAAGAAGCCAAAACTATACAATGGAAGAAAGAATCTTCAACAAATGGTGCTGGCATAACTAGATGGCAACATGTAAAAGATTACAAATAGATCCATATCTGTCACCATGCACAAAACTCAAGTCCAAGTGGATCAAAGACCTCAACATAGATCCAGTTACAATGAACTTGATAGAAGAGAAAGTAGGAAGTAGTCTAGAAAGAATTGGCACAGGAGACCACTTCCTAAATATAATACCAGCAGCACAGACACTGAGAACAACAAGTAATAAATGGGACCTCATGAAACTGAGAAGCTTCTGTAAGGCAAAAGACATGGTCAATAAAACAAAAAGCCTACAGAATGGGAAAAGACCTTCACCAACCACACATCTGACAGAGGACTCAAGAAACCAGACATCAAAATACTGAACAATCCAATTTAAAAATGGACTAAAGAACTAAACAGAATTCTCAACAGAAGAATCTCAAATGGCTGAAAGGCATTTAAGGAAATGCTCAACATCCTTAGTCATCAGGGAAATACAAATCAAAACGACTCTAAGATATACCACCTTACACCTGTCAGAATGGCTAAGATCAAAAACAATGAAGACAGCTTATGCTCAAGAGGATACGGAGCAGAGGGAAAACTCCTCCACTGTTGGTGGAAGTGTAAACTTGTACAACCACTGTGGAAATCAGTATGGCGGTTTCTCAGAAAATTGAGAATCAATCTACATCAAGACCCAGCCATACAACTCTTGGGCATATACCCAAGGAATGCTCAATCATACCACAAAGATACATGCTCAACTATGTTCATAGCAGCATTATTTGTAATGAACATGGAAACAATCTAGATGCCCATCAACTGAAGAATGGATTAAGAAAATGTGGTATAGGCTGGGCAGTGGTGGCACACACCTTTAATCCCAGCACTAGGGAGGCAGAGCCAGGCAGATCTCTGTGAGTTTGAGGCCAGCCTGGGCTACCCAGTGAGTTCCAGGAAAAGGAGCAAAAGCTACACAGAGAAACCCTGTCTCAAACCCCCCTGCCAAAAAATAAATAAAAATGTGGTACATAAACACAATGGAATACTACTCAGCAGAGAAAAACAATGACAGCATGAAATTTGCAGGCAAATGGATGGAACTAGAAAATACCATCCTGAGTGAGGTAACCCAAACCTAGAAGGAGAAACATGGTAAGTACTCACTCATAAGTGGATAATAGTTACGGAAACGTGAATTATATATTTTACAAAATAAACATTACATTCCTTACTCTTACATTAGATATCTAGATATATTTTTGGATTTTAATAGTCCATATGTTGTTTCTAGTCTTCTTAAAGCAACAGTACGTGGAGTGTATCCAATAAAGATTTAGGACATACACTCTCATAGATCTTACTAAAATTCATATAGATGCTGCAAAGAAGAGAACAATGGAATGCAGATTTTGAAAAAGTTGTTCATTGAACCACACACACCTTTCAACTCAAAATATGTTGCTGGATTTGATGATAACTAAGGAGGACACTATGACAGGCAAAAATATAACCAGGGCTGACAATGTAATGAAAATCTGTGCTGCTCAGGTTTATTCCTTGCATGTGTTTGACCCTGTTCAAATCTTCTGCAATGTCTCTCCATGACCTCTGACATATAGATCGATAGACAGGAACTGAAAGTCCTCACCCAGCACACCTCCCCTCCAGAGTGTCCCAGATATGACATGTCTCACACAGCAAGGTTCATGCATGAGTTGTAAACACAAGGAACTCCTCCCTCACAATGACATTAGAACACAAGGAAAGAAGCCTGGGAGGAAAGAGACAGGACTGCTCAACAAGGGCAACTGGACTGGACCTGTGGAAGAGCAGGAACCAACATGAGCAGTCTGCTTCACTGGCTGGACATGGCAGTGCCCATGTGAAGGACAGGCAGGAAGTGGTTTTGTTCTGGCTGACTGTAAGAAGCATCTGCACACAGTGGAAACTCTGGTGTAAGGACAGGGGAAGGCATCCCAGCTGCAGCTGCAGAAAAAGACCCAGGGATGAAACCACAGCAGCCACATCAGTCAAGAACTGCAGAATGGAAATGAAGAAATAATGGAGTCTCAGATTAGACATGAAAGGAGCAAACTGGAAGAAATCAGTGAAACCAGGAGAAATCAGCATCAGGTCATGACAGTAACAAACACAGATTAATCTCCAAAAAGAATGAACCATCACTGCACATAGGGAGGAATATTCTAGGCAGTTAAAGAGAAATTCTTCCTCACAGAGTAAATGAAAACAAGGATGTAATCACCAAAATTTAATATCTATAACAAAAGCATGATAGTGAATGACGAGGCCTAACTTAACATCAGTGCTGCCATGACAGGCTGCAGACTAACAATACAAGGACTAGGCCTCCCCCTTACTATAACCAGGAAAAGTGCGGGAGACAAGTACTAAATACTGTAGAACACAAATAGCTTACATAATTTGTATATAGATTGCCAATTTCCTTGCAGCAACGCCCATACCAATCACTGTTTAACAAAACTTCTGTTACCTCACTCCTGCCCAATCACAAGTTCAACCCTCATCTGAACAGGGAATTCCCCTACCCCGCCCCCCCATCCTTTACTCCTTAAAAACCCTGGCTCAACTGAGCTCAAGGCTCTCCCTCATCCAACTGCTGTACTGGAATGGACAGAGAGCCCAAGCTTGTGCTTACAATAAAGGTTCTTTGTTTTTGCATATGGACTTGGACTCCTGGTGATCT
Organism: Onychomys torridus; assembly: GCF_903995425.1. Taxonomy (NCBI): domain Eukaryota; kingdom Metazoa; phylum Chordata; class Mammalia; order Rodentia; family Cricetidae; genus Onychomys; species Onychomys torridus. The sequence goes on along the minus strand of NC_050457.1, from coordinate 71,485,151 downwards.
CTGGGGGGCTCATGACACATTAAGAGTGAAAAAAGTTTAAATTACACATGGAATAGACCATAGAAATTAAGCACATGTAAGATAAATGAAATGAACAAAAGAAAGATATTTATCAAGTCCATATCATATAAAATATGTTCAAGTGTTTTCTGTTACAGACTCAGGTAGCTAAGCTGTCCTTGAAATTTCCTATGAAGCAGGGGAGGACCAGAGGTCCCGTCTCCCCTCACAAATGCAGAGATGACACGGATGTGCAATACAGTAGACTGAAGTTTCTTCTCTATCACAGGTCTGTTTACTTTAAATCACATGAATACACACAGGTCTGTGAGTTCTTCCTCACCCTGCTGACCTAACACCAAAGCCTGGCACTGGAACCCAAGGACATGTGAGTTTTTCATCTGTTCCTAGACACCCTGCTTATGGACAAACTCATAACTCTAAATCAGGATTAAAAGAACTGCCAAAAATTTAAGAAAACCCAGCCCTCAAGGTGAACCTGGGTTCAGCTTCCCTAGTCCCCATTCAGCTTAGCACTGGGTCTTTCCCTCCCTATGACTGCAAAATGTGTGTTATCTCACCCTAGTCAAAGCTTTTCTATAGCAGCTGATTCTGGCAGATCTGTCCGTATTTCAGAATTTCCCACAGGTGAACTGCTGGAAAAAGGAGGTTTTTCCTCCCTTAATTCTAACTGGCAGAGAAAATTAACACAATCAAGACCTCAAGACCCTTACATTAGGCAGCTACAGAGTTCAGGAAGGACCAGACTCCGTTTGCTCTGCAGACACTGAGAAATCTGACAGCGTCCATGTGAGATGGCTCAGCTAGAGAAGCATGCTTCCCCACCAGAGCTGCTCACTGAGCTCCCAGCTCCGCCTCAGGAGCAGGCAGTCAGCTGACCATCATTAGTTTGCAATCCTGGACTTCACTATCATCTACTCCACGCTACCAGGCAGCTCTCCTGTCCCAGAAGACCAAGGCGGACTCCGGCCGCGCGCGGCTTCCTAAGAAAACCATCACTCAGGGCGCAGTCCCTATCGCCCTCAACCCAGCCATGACCAGCAACCTCACGTGTTCCAGCCAGTTCAGCACAGCACTCCAAGGAAGCTTATTCCGACCTCCCACCCAGGTCCGCTCCCTCCAAGACGGACCCCCGCACCCCGCATAGTGGCTCAGGCTGAGCTGCACCCTGGACCAACCTCCATGTCAGAGATGCAACAGGATTGTAGAGATGGGCAGGACTCGCCCAACTTTCGGGAAGACTCTCCTTTGGCAAACGAAAGCCGGAAAAGGATTTCCTGGGCCGCTTCCTGTGATGTCACAGTCGCATGGACTACACTTCCCAGAAGTCTGTGCGAAGGAATTCCAGGACTCCTTGTGTGTTGGTTACTACTCTTCATGGATTAGTTCCAGCTGTCTGCAGTAGCGATGAGACTGAGAAACAGAGTGAGTGGGCTGGACAGCGGTTAGGCCTGAGAAAAACCAATTGCACGAATGTCTGATTAAAGCAAGCTTCATTTTACAGGTGCCCCAGGAACTGGTCCGTTGGCTTTCTTTCCCAAAGTATTTCAGAGAGCAGCGCCTCATTGCTTTTTGGGGTCCATTCTAGGGTAAGAGTTAAGGTTAATAGAAAACAGATGTCGAGATAATTGGGCCTTAGAAGTAATGAAATTTTAAAAAGAAAAAGCTGGTTCAAGAATACATCATATGGGAGGGGAATCATCAAGGTATCTGGAAAAACATTTTCGTGAGACAAAATGAAATCATATCACAGGTTATTTTTGTAAGGCAAATGGTGAGCATACATCATTGGGTCACAAGTTCAGCATGGGTTGAAACATGTTTTGGAGGGTACATTAGGCTTAGGAAACAGAAACTTATTCTTCTAAGCTATGGAGACTTAATAACAGTGTATAAAAAAAATGTGGTTTCTTAACAGCAATGTGGCTACTGTTTTGGTTTCAAACAGCCATGGGGAGTCAGTCTGGTGTTCACCTCCTGATCCACAACACCAGATGTGTGAATGTGTGCTGCTGGAGATTTTTTTTTTTTTTCCTCTTTTGGGAGCCCCCCAACCAGCTCCCAAATACATTCATTCATGGAGGCTTTTTCTTATTTATGAATTCCCAGCTTTGGCTTGGCTTAGTTTCTTGTCAGCTTTCCTTAAGTTATTACATCTACCGTTTACCACTGGGCTTTTCCTGTTCTCTTATTTCTGTGTCTGACTCTTACTCTGTGGCTTGCTGTGTGTGTAGCTGAATGGCTGGCTCCTGGAGTCCTCCTCCTCTGGCTGCTGGATCTCTAATCCCTCTCCTATTTAGACTCACTGCCTGCCAGCCCTGCCTATCCTTTCTCCTGCTTTGCTATTGGCCAGTTCTTTATTAGACCATCAAGTGTACTACGAAGGCACAGTAACATAGATTCACAGAGTTAAACAAATGCAACATAAACTAAAGTAACGCACCTTAAAATATTCTACTACAAATGTGAGTCAAGACTTTAACAGAAATATTAGGCTTACAGGTCATTTCTGGTGCATATGTTCTGATTTTAATCTTACTACAGCATTAAAAAAAATCACATTGATCAGTTGTACTTTAAAATGATAAAGCAATACTATGTGGGATAATCTTTTTTTGTACACTGTGAAGATCTGTCTTTGCCAAGGCAACTTTTGATGTGATTAATAGAGCAGAGTGGCCAATAGCTAGGCAGGAGAGGACAGGCAGGATTCATGGGATAGAGCAAAAGAGATTAATCCAGCTGCAGGGAGACAGCAGCTTCTCAAGGACCAAGACAGACATACAGAATGGTGGGGAGGTTTAAAGAAAAGCTGTGGGGCAGATTGGAGATTAATGAAGGCAGGTTAAATTAAGTTATAAGAGCTAGCTGGGGAGAAGCCTACACTAAAGGGCAAGTGTTCATAATCACTAAGAAGTCTCCCTGAACCTGTTCCTCATGCTGGATAACCTTGCCCAGCTTTGATGCAGGGGGAGGAGCTCGGTCCTACCTCAACTTGATGTGTCATGCTTTGTTCAAGCACATGGGAGGCCTGTCCCTTTCTGAATGGAGACAGAGGAGGAGTGGATGGGGAGGGGGTAGATGGGAGTGTGTGTGTTTGTGGGGGGAATTGGAGGAGAGGATGAGAGGAAACTGTGATTGGTATGTAAAATCAATGAAAAACAATTAATTACATAAAATAAAAGAAGTCTCCCTGTCGTTATTTCAGACTGTCGGTCCGGACATTAAGTGAGATTGCACAGTACAGCATTGAGATTGAAGAGGGTCTTTTAAGAAGGTTTGGAACCAGCCTTGTTCTGTGTGAACGGGCCATGTGCTCAGGGGCTTCTGACACATGGACCCAATCTAAACCTGGACTGGAAAATTTAGAGACCTTCTCTGGAAAAAAAAAAAAAAAAAGGAAAAACAGAACACAAAAATAAAACCAATAAAACAAAAGGAAAGAAATTGAGGAAAAGGTGAACAAAAAAGTATAGGAAATCAATAAAGAAATTGAGAAAAAGTCAAACAAAAAATGGGAAGAAATCTATGAAGAAATAGAAGAAAAGACAAATAAAAAATTGGAAGAAAGCAATAAATCCCTTAAAGTAAACCATGAAAAAGCAATGAAACAGGTGAGGGAAACAGTTCAAGACCTGAAAAGGGAAATAGAAACAATGAAGAAGACACAAACAGAGGGAATGCTGAAAATAGAAAACCTGAGTAAATGAACAGGAAACACAGATGTAAGCATAACCAACAGAATACAAGAGATGGAAGAGAGAATCTTTTGTAGAGGATACAAGAGAGGAAATAGATTCATTAGTCAAAGAAAACAACAAAGCTAAAAAAAGTCATAACACAAAATGTCCAAGAAATCTGGGACACCATGAAAAGACCAAACCTAGGAATAATAGGGATAGAAGGAAAAGAAAACCAACTCAGAGGTACAGAAAATATACTAAACAAGATCATAGAAGAAAACTTTCCCACCTTAAAGAAGGAAATACCTATGAAGATACAAGAAGCCTATAGAACACCAAACAGACTAGACACCCCAAAAAAGTCCCCTCGCCACATAATAATTAAACAACTAAACATACAGAATAAAGAAAGAATATTAAGAGCAGCAAAGGAAAAATGCCAAGTGACTTATAAAGGCAAACCCATCAGAATAACACCCGACTTCTCAATGGGGACTTTGAAAGCCAGAAGGAACTGGACAGATGTAATGCAGACACTAAGAGACCATGGAGGCCAGCCTAGACTAATAAATCCAGCAAAACTTTCAATCACCATAGTCGGAGTGAACAAGACATTCTAAGACAAAACCAGATTTAAACAATACCTATCCACAAATCCAGTCCTACAGAAAGCACTAGAAGGAAAATTCCAACCTAAGGAAGTCAGATACACCCATGAAACACAGGCAATAGATAACCCCACAGCAGTAAACTCCAAAGAAGAGAAATACACACACACAACCACCAAAAAATAACAGGAATTAACAATCACTGGTCATTAATATCCCTTAATATCAATGGACTTAATTCACCTATAAAAAGACACAGGCTAACAAATGGATACAAAAGCAGGACCCATGCTTCTGCTGCATAAAAGAAACACATATCAACTTCAAAGATAGACACTACTTAAGAATAAAAGGCTGGGAAAAGTCTTTCCAATCAAATGGTCTTAAGAAGCAAGCTGGTGTAGTATACAACAAAATGGACTTCAAACTAAAATCAAGCAAAAGAGAACAAGAAGGACATTACATATTCATCACAGGAAAGATCCACCAAGATGAAGTTTCAATTCTAAACATTTATGTCCCACAAGAGCACCCATATATGTAAAAGAAACATCACTAAAGCTTAAATCACACATATAATCCCACAAATTAATGGTAGGAGACTTCAACACCCCACTCTCACCACTGGACAGATATGCCACATCGAAACATAACAGAGAAATAAGGGACTTAACTGATGTTATGACTCAAATGGACTTAATCAATATCTACAGAACATTCCACCCTAACAAAAAAGAATATACCTTCTTCTCATCACCCCATGAAACCTTCTCTAAAATCGACCACATAAATGGTCAAAAGGCAAATCTTAACAGATACAAAAAAATTGGAATAACCTCCTGTATTCTATCAGTCTACCATGGTTTAAAGTTAGATTTCAACAACAACAAAAATTACAGGAAGCCTACAGTCTCATGGAAACTGAATAATGCTCAACTGAATCACCAATGGGTTAAGGAAGAAATAAAGAAATTAAAGACTTCCTAGAGATCAATGAAAATGAATATACTACATACCCAAACTTATGGGACACTATGCAAGCAGTGCTAAGAGGGAAATTCATACTTCTAAATGCCCACATAAAGAAGTTGGAGAAATCTCACACTAGTGACTTGACAGCACACTTGAAAGCTCTAGAACGAGAAGAAGTAAAGTCTCCCAAGAAGAATAAACACCAGAAAATAATCAAATTGAGAGCTGAAATCAATAAAATAGAAACAAAGAAAACAATACAAAGAACCAATGAAACAAAGAGTTGGTTCTTTGAGAAAATCAACAAGATAGACAAGCCCTTATCCAGATTAACCAAAAGGCAGAGAGAGAAAGCATCCAAATAAGCAAAATCAGAAATGAAAACGGGAACATAACAACAGACAATGAGGAAATCCAGAGAATCATCAGGACATACTTCAATAACCTGTACTCCACAAAATTGGAAATTTATATTCTTGATAGGTACCACATACCTAACTTAAATAAAAACCAGATAGATGATTTAAATGGACCAATAACCCCTAAGGAAATAGAAATAGACAGTCATTGAAAGTCTCCCAACCAAAAAAAAGCCCAGGACCAGATGGTTTCAATGCAGAATTCTACCAAATCTTCAAAGAAGATATAATACCAATACTCTTTAAATTGTTTCACACAATAGAAGCAGAAGGAACATTACCAAACTCCTTCTATGAGGCTACAATTACCCTGATTCCCAAGCCAAACAAAGATGCAACAAAGAAAGAGAACTACAGACCAATCTCCCTCATGAACATTGATGCAAAAATATTCAATAAAATACTGGCAAACAGACTCCAAGAACACATCACAACAATTATCCACCATGATCAAGTAGGCTTCATCCCAGGGATGCAAGGGTGGTTCAACATATGAAAGTCTGTCAATGTAATACACCATATAAACAAACTGAAAGAAAAACCACGTGATCATCTCACTAGATGCAGAAAAGGCATTTGAAAAAATCCAACACCCCTTCATAATAAAGGTTTTGGAGCGATCAGGAATACAGGGAACATACCTTAATATAGTAAAGGCATTTTATGTGAAGCCAATAACCAACATTAAATTAAATGGAGAGAAACTCAAAGTGATTCCACTAAAATCAGGAACAAGACAAGGCTGTCCACTCTCCCCATATTTATTCAATATAGTACTTGAAGTTCTAGCTGGAGCAATAAGACAATAAAAGGAGATAAACAGGGATACAAATTGGTAAGGAAGAAGTCAAGCTTTTGCTATTTGCAGATGACATGATAGTATACATCATTGACCCCAAAAATTTCACCAAGGGAGTCCTATAGCTGATTAAACACCTTCAGTAATGTGGCAGGATACACGATTAACTAAAAAAATAAATAAAAAAAAAATAAAAAAAAAAAAAAAAAAAAAAAAAAACCAACTAGTAGCCCTCCTATATACAAATGACATGCAGGCTGAGAAAGAAATCAGAAAAACATCACCTTTACAATAGCCACAAATAATATAAAATACCTTGGGGTAACTCTAACTAAGCAAGTGAAGGACCTGTATGACAAAACCTTTAAGTCTCTAAAGAAAGAAATTGAAGAAGATATCAGAAATGGTAAAGTTCTCCCATGCTCATGGACAGGTAGGATTAACATAGTAAAAATGGCAATCTTACCAAAAGCAATCTACAGATTCAATGCAATCCCTCAGACCTGGAAAGAACAATATTCAACTTCATATGGAAAAACAACAACAAAAAAACCCAGGATAGCTAAAAACAACCCTATACAATAGAGCAATCTCTGAAGGCATCACAATCCCTGAATTCAAGCTCTACTATAGAGTTACAGTTAAAAAAAAAGCTTGGTACTAGCATAAAAAGTGACATGGAATCTAATTGAAGACCCTGACATTAATCTGCACAGGTATAAACACCTAATTTTTGACAAAGAAGCCAAAACTGTACAATGGAAAAAAGAAAGCATTTTCAACAAATGGTGCCGGCATAACTGGATGTCAACATGTAGAAGACTGCAAATAGATCCATATCTGTCACCATGCACAAAAAGTAAGTGGATCAAAGACCTCAACATAATTCCAGTAACTCTGAACCTAATAGAAGAGAAAGTAGGAAGTTGTCTTGAACACATTTGCACCGGATATCACTTCCTAAATATAACACCAGTAGCACAGACACCAAGAGCAACAATTAATAAGTGGGACCTCTTGAAACTCAGAAGCTTTTGTAGGGCAAAGGGCATGGTCAATAAGACAAAACAACAGCCTACAGAATGGGAAAGGCTCTTCACCAACCCCACATCTGACAGAGGGCTGATATCCAGAATCTATAAAGAACTCAACAAACTAGACATTAAAATACCTAACAATCCAATTAAAAAACGGTCTACAGAGCTAAACAGAGAATTCTCAACAGAAGAATCTCAAATGGCTGAAAGACATTTAAGGAATTGCTCAACATCCTTAGTCATCAGGGAAATGGAAATCAAAATGACTCTGAAATACCATCTTATACCTTTCAGAATGGCTAAGATCAAAAACATTGAAGACAGTTTATGTTGGAGAGGATGTGAGCAAGGGGAACACTCCTCCACTGTTAGTAGGAATGCAAACTTGTACAGCCACTTTGGAAATCAGTATGGCAGTTTTTCAGAACATTGGAAATCAATCTTCCTCAAGACCCAGCTATACTACTCTTGGGCATATATCCAAGGCATGTTCATCATACCACAAAGGACACATGCTCAACTATGTTCAGAGCAGCATTACTTGTAATACCCAGAATCTGGAAACAACCTAGATGTCCCTCAACTGAAGAATGGAAAAAGAAAATGTGGTATATATACACAATGAAATACTACTCAGCAGAGGAAAAACAATGACATCATGAGGTTTGCAGGCAAATAAATGGAACTAGAAAATAATATCCTGAGTGAGGTAACCTAGACTCAGAAAGACAAATATGGTATGTACTCACTCATAAGTTGATACTAGATGTAAAGCAATGGATAACCAGAATGTAACCCACAGCTCTAGGTAGACTAGATAGTAAGGAGGACCCTAGGAAAGACACAGGGATTCCCCAGCAATGGAAACATAGAGGAGAGCTACATAAGCAAACAGGGGCTGGGGTGGGGTAGTGGAGAGCAAGGGATGGGGAATGAGAGCTTAGGGGTGTGGGAGGTTCGAGTTGGATCAGGAAAAGAGTGGGAGAACACCATGATAAATGAAGCCACCATGGGAATAGGGAGAAGCAGAGTACTAGGGAGGTCCCCAGGAATCCACAAAGATGTCTCCATCATAGACTACTAGCAGTGGTCAAGAGGGTGCCTGAGCTGACCTACTCTGGTGATCAGATGGCTAAATACACTAACTGTCATCATAGAATCCTCATCCAGTGACTGATGGAAGCAGATGCAGAGATCAACAGCTGGGTCCCAGGTAATCTCCAGGAGTCCAATCAATGAGAGAAAGGAGAGATTCTATGAGCAAGAAGTATCAAGACCATGATTGGGAAAAGTACAGAGACAACTATCCAAACTAGTGGAAACACATGAACTGTGGACCAATAGCTGAGGAACACCCATGGTACTGTACTAGACCCTCTTAATAAGTAAGACAGTTGTTTAGCTTGAACTGTTTAGGGGGTCCCCAGGCAATGGGACCGGGACCTGTCCCTAGTGCATGAGCAGACTTTTGGAACCTAGTGCCTATGGTGAGACACTGTGAAGTCTTGGTGCAGGGAGGAGGGGCTTGAACCTACCTCAACTGAATGTACCAGGCTCTGCTGACTCCCCATGGGAGACCTTGCCTTGGAGGAGGTGAGAATGGGGGTGGGTGGGTTGGGGGGATAGCTGAGAGGTGGGATGAGGAAGGACAGGGGAATCTGTGGTTGATATGTAAAATGAATAGAAAATCTCTTAATAAAAAAAGGAAAAATATTGTATTAAATAATCCAAAATCCATACTAATGTATTTTGAGATTAACAGTATTTTATCATTTCTTTTTTTAATCATTTCTATATCACATCACCCTATTTTCTTTAGAAAGAGATTGACTATGACCATGAACCATTTATAATAATGTGAGATAATGTGAGAAATCCATGGATGTTTGAGGAGAGTTATTTATTAAGGGATGAAATGGGGATCACACACTCACTAATTCAAAACAAAGATGGAAAAGGCTCCAGACCAGATTGCCAAATTGTGTCAGGAAGGCTTCCATGTCCAAGAGAGCATGCAACCCCTTGCCTTTTCCTTTTAAGAGGTCAGGTAGGTAGGTAGGCAAGAAGCACCACCTCTATCAGGCCAGATAACCCAAGGTCATGGGTGGAGTGAATACTCACAACACTTACCCTTTTTGTCTAAACAAGAAGGTTCTAAACCTAATATAAAACTATATACAATAAGAATGATTATGAAGTATTGTCCAGGAGAAAGAAAGGGTAAGAACATTTTTTAAAAATGACAAGTAAAAGTCTATCACCAGAATAACATCACATCACTCATGGTTTGTGGAATAAGTTTCAAATCCAACCTGAAAATGATTGGTTACTTCCATAACTTTCCTGCCATTTTTGCTCTATTTGCATTGTTGCTTTTTATCTGAGGCACAACAGCTGCACATGATACCACCACTGCCTGGTCTCTCAGGCCTTAGACCAGAAGAACCGTCTCATAGTTTTAACTAAATCTCTATCCTTTTATTTTACCAATAAGAATTCAGGGGCCATATGCTGGGTGAAAACTTGCTAGCTCAGAGAGACAGAGAGTGGTGATATCTTGTTTGCCTAAAACAGAAGGCAAAGCCAGCCACTAGATTAACCATAGGGGCATAGGGATCTCTGTGAGTTCAAGGCCATTCTGGGCTACACGAAATTGAGCCAGTCTAAAAGAGAAACACCTTTAATCACAGTGTTTGGGAGTCACAAGCCTTTAATCCCTGCACTAGGAATGTTGACACTGGAAGTGATATGGATAGGCTGAGAAAGGAATATAAGGAGGAGACAGGATCTCAGAGCCATTCAGTCGAAGGATTCAGAGAGACAGGATCTCACACACACATACCCTTGTGGCCTGAGGATCCTGTAGAGGTAAGAACTTTCTCTAGTGGATTGTTCCCTTGTGTCTCTGATCTTTCAGCACTTACTCCGATATTTGCCTCTAGGTTTTTATTAAGACCAATTAGGATTTGTACTACAACACAGCTTCGTACACACTGAGGGGAGGTATGAGAAGAGCTTGGATGACTTCACTGGAAAAAACAATGACTATGCCACAGCCCAGATCTCAAGATTCCAGGCACCAAATGGACAAAGTTATGACACGGTAAAGGTTTCATAGAATACTTATAGTTACAGAAGAAAGAGACTCAGTAATCAATGCAAGTTTCAATCACATTGTTTGAACAAACTGTTGGGAATAACAGCAAAGAGAAGTCTCTATGGTAATCTGATGACATTCTTAGCACTTGTGCCCTTGGAAGTTAGATGGTCATGTTGACATTCCAAAATAATTAACACTGTTGATTCATTTGAGTTGGATGAGATGTGAATAGGTAGCAAAGATTTTACCACACTTCACACACTCGTGGAGTTTGTAGTCAGAATGAACCATTTGAAGTATCTTAATAGTGAAAGAAGAAAATGTTTTAGGACATTTCTAGAATTTCTCTCCAGTATGGAGTACATCATATGTTGAGTAAGGATATAAAGCTTAACAAAGTCTGTGCAACATTCCCCATACCTGTAGGGATTGTCTTCAGAAGGAATTTTCTCTTTTTTTATGTCGCTTAAGTGCTGAAGATGAGGAAAAACATCTGTCACACTCTTCACACTGATAGGGTTTCTCTCCAGTATGAACTCTCCTGTGTTTCCTAAGGGATGAGTGATAATGAAAGGCTTTGTGACATTCTTCACACTTGTGTGGTTTCTCTCCAGTATGAACTGTTTGATGTTCCTGAAGACTCTTAGAATAGGAAAACTGTTTCCCACATTCTACACACTTATAGGGATTGACTTCAGAATGGATTGTCTGATGTCCTCTAAGGGAGGAAGATGAGTCAAAACATCTGCCACACTCCTCACACTTGTAAGGATTGTCTTCAGAGTGAATTGTTTGATGTCGACTAAGGGATGAAGATGAGGAAAAACATTTGCCACACTCCTCACACTTGTGTGGTTTCTTTCCAGTATGGACTGTCTGATGCACTTGAAGTTTAGCAAAGTAGGAAAACCTTTTGCCACATTCTGCACACTTGTAGGGATTGTCTTCAGAATGGATTGTTTGATGTCGTCTAAGGGAGGAAGATGAGGAAAAACATGTGTCACACTCTTCACACTTGTAGGGATTGTCTTTGGTGTGAATTGCTTGATGTTCTCTAAGGTATGAAGATGAGGAAAAACATTTTTTACATTCTTCACACTGGTAGGGTTTCTGTAAAGTATGAACTTTCTTGTGTTTCCTAAGGGATGAGTGATGATGAAAGGCTTTGCCACACTCTTCACACTTGTATGGTTTCTCTCCAGTATGAACTGTTTGATGATCCTGAAGATCCCTAGAAGATGAAAAACCGTTTGCCACATTGTGCACACGTATAAGGATTGTCTTCAGAATGGATTATTTGATGTCTTCTAAGGGATAAAGATGAGTAAAAACATCTGCCACACTCTTCACACTTGTAAGGATTGTCTTCACAGTGAATTGTTTGATGTCGTCTAAGGGATGAAGATAAATAAAAACATTTGCCACACTCTTCACACTTGTATGATTTCTCCCCAGTATGAATTCTCTGATGTTCTTGAAGGTTTGTAAAACAGGACAACATTTTGCCACACTCTGCACACTTGTAGGGATTATCTTCAGAATGAATTTCTTGATGTCGTCTAAGGGATGAAGCTGAGCCAAAACATTTGCCACACTCCTCACACTTGTGTGGTTTCTCTCTAGTATGGACTGTCTGATGTTTTTGAAGGAATGAAAAGGAGGAAAACCTTTTGCCACATTGTGCACACTTGTAGGGATTGTCTTCACAATGGATTGTTTGATGTTGTCTAAGGGATGATGATCCTGAAAAACACTTTCCACACTTTTCACACTTGTAAGGATTGTCTTCAGAATGAATTGTTTGATGGCGCCGAAGGGATGAAGATAAGTAAAAACATTTACCACACTCCTCACACTTGTGTGATTTCTCTCCAGTATGAATTCTCTGATGTTCTTGAAGGTTTGTAAAACAGGACAATATTTTGCCACACTCTGCACACTTGTAGGGATTGTCTTCAGAATGGATTGTTTGATGTCTTCTAAGGGAATAAACTGAGCAAAAACATTTGCCACACTCCTCACACTTGTGTAGTTTCTCTCTAGTATGGACTGTCTGATGTTGTTGAAGGAATGAAAAGGAGGAAAACCTTTTGCCACATTGTGCACACTTGTAGGGATTGTCTTCAGAATGGGTTGTTTGATGTCGTCTAAGGAACGAATATCCTGAAATTAAACCCAATCAAAGTAGGGTTAGAGAGTACTAGAATGACCAATGCATTTCCTGACACAAACCCAACTTTGTCCTTCTGATCCTGCAATGGAATAGGTGTGGGTATTTTTTCTGGTCAGATTCTGGTAAAAAAAAAATAATAATAATAATAAAAATAACAACCTTAGAGAGGGTTGGGGATTTAGCTCAGTGGTAGAGCACTTGCCTAGCAAGCGCAAGGCCCTGGGTTCGATCCTCAGCTCAAAAAAAAAAAATCTTAGAGAGTGTCCTTCCCTGGGGCTACTTTGTTTGTTTGTTTGTTTGTCGAGACAGGGTTTCTCTGTGTAGCTTTGGTGCCTGTCCTGGATCTCATTCGGTAGACCATGCTGGCCTCGAACTCACAGAGATCCACCTGCCTCTGCCTCCTGAGGGACTACTTCAAAGAGTAAAGATGTTGACTGCAGAAGTAAGGGATAAAATTCAGTTAAATCCACACCTTATGTCATTTCTGTGGATGCTGAATGAGTGGCTGTATAGTCCACTCCATCTATGCTCTCTCTGCTACTGTTCTGGGCCTTACACTTTGTCACTTTCCCTGACCCTCCTTGTGGAACAGAGCATCAGCCACTCTCTGAGCTCACTGTGGATTCCAGGCTACTAGAAGCTGTGGGGTTCCTCTGTCCTCCTGACCGTACTCCATGGGCAGTGCCAACATCTTTCTGAGGCTGTATTAGTGAGTCTGGGACACTCCATGTCTATTCCTCCTCAACCTGCTCATGCCTGGCACTGAGCTCTCCATTATGGTATTCTCTATGATGAAATAATCTACTTAGTGTAGAAGGTCTGCAGGAATGACTTAGATTTTATAAAGTATGCAACAAAGGGATCAGCAGACTGAAGTGCTCAGTTCCTCCATGGAATGAATTTATGTCTAGACTTTGTTTTGGTATAAAAGATTTTCAATTCAACAATCATAATTTTAGATTGTGAATTTTTTTTTTCTGGAGCTGAGGACCGAATCCAGGGCCTTCACACTTGCTAGGCAAGCACTCTACCACTGAGCTAAATCCCCAAACCCTACATTATGAAATTTTAACACAGATAAATTACTTTCATTCATCAAATCCTATTATGATGAGAGCCACTATTTTATTGTAAGCTGTTACAACAAAGGTAACTAAGACACAATAGTTAATGATGAATGACCTAATGAATGATGAAATATACTTAGTGTGCCCAAAGGTGTGTTTATAGTCATGCTAAATGCAAATAAAATTCATTTACGGACACAATATTAGAGGGAGAGAAAATTTTCTACCTTCCATTATACACTCCTCTGTACTATAATCAAAGTTGGTCTAAAGTGGGAAACTGAAATAAATTTTAGTTCAACCTTTCTTTTCCTTTATATGGAAGAATACAAAAATCAGATGTACTTAAAGTGACTGGTTATTGGGCCAGGAATGGTGACACATACCTTTAATGCCAGCACTCTGGAGTAGAGGCAGAGAGATTTTTGTTGAGTTTTGTGCCAGCCTGGTCTAAAAAGCCAGCTCCAGGACAGCTAGGGCTACAGAGAAGCCCAGTATTGGAAAAAAAAAATGAATAACAAAACAAAGCAACAACATAAAAAAAAAAAAAAAAAAAAAAAACCCAGTTATTGCTATTGAATGCTAGAATGCTTGAGTAAAAAGAGTTAAATCTACACTACATTTTCATGGCAGGCCATAACCAGGATAGGTCAGCATATTTACCCCTAGCTGGGACACAGACCTGGGGGAATTAATGGCATTCTAGTTCCAAGACAGGATAACGATGTACGGGGAAAGGAGTTGTCAGCACCTGCTGCTCCTGTCTCCCTCTCACCGGTTAGCCAGGACAGAAAATCCTTTTCTTGCTGGAAGGAAGATGAACCACTCATCTTGTCCCCTAAGAGAGAGGGTGGATTCTTTCATGCTGATGGGGCTCTTAGATTCTACACCACATTCTAAATGTGTCAAGCAATGGAGACACTCATTGTAATTTCTTGACATTCAATGTCTCCTGAACTAAGTGAGGCTACTTTAGGGAATCTTATACCTATGCCTGCCATACACCTGGTATGGGAATTACATGCTAGTTAAAACAGCCATGCCCTGTCCCCTGTCTTTGAATTTCCTCCTCTTAACAGAGCTAACCCCAGAGCTGAGCTGCCAATATCTGATTGTATGAGGAGTCCTCAGCAAAGTGGTAGATAAAAGATGACGGAGGCTCTGCCTCAGGGCCAGTCAGCACAGCAGGGTGAACTGTGGACACTCATTTAAACTAAGGTGCATGTGCATTGTGTACACCCACCACATCAGGTAAAGAAAGCAATACAGTCTGAGGAGGAGGTGAGGTGGATGTGACAGTTCACCCAAAGCAGTCATTCTGAGTCACTGTCCAGACACAACTGGGACCAGCTCCTCTGCTGTGAAGCAATCTTTTCATACAATATGAATGTGTATTACTATCATTGTTAATAGAAAACTCATTGGTCAATGGCTAGGCAGGATTTTCTGGGCAGAGAAAATGTTGGGAAGAAGATATCGCTACATGGCAGAGGGTAGATAAGAAATATGGGTTTATTTAAAATGTACTAATTGGACAAAGCTCTGTCAAAGTGAGGTGCAAATATATGAGCATAAATCAAATGGGGCGTGAACTCAGGCTCAGGGCGGTTTGTGGGTTTTTCCCTTGGTAACCAGATATGTGTGTTGACTCAACCCCTATCTAGAATTCCAGCTGCTCTGGCCCTCCCGCACTGACGCCAGGCAGTCTGCCCCTGACATCCTGCTTATCTATCGGCTATCTGGGCTGCGGTGGGGCCATTCTATTTCCTGGAACTGTCTTTTGTTCCCTTATAAGCCTTGCAAACATAGCATTACTATAGGGGTGCCGGGGGGGTCTTTCAGTAAGAGCTAGCTAAAAATGACCTAAACTAATATCCGAGCATTTATAATTAACATTAACTCTCCATTTTGGTTATTTTGGAGTAGCTGCTGGGACAGGAAAACTCCACCTACAAATAGTGTTCCAACCTGGTGCACCCACATACACAAAAGACCTGTGCAAGCTTTAAAAAGGTTCTAAACACAAAAATGGATCCAAACACGACTTCCTAGTTTCACGTCTCTCATGTGGGCTGCAGTATAGAGATGATCTCAGCAGCCAGCATGAGCTCTGCCAGGGCACCACATTGTCCAACAGCACATGGCATGATAGGTTTGAGGTTTTGCTCATGCAGACAGAAAAGATAACAGATGCTCAGGAAAGACATATCCAGACAGAAGGAAAAAAAAAATCTCTAAATGGGATACAGTGTGTTTAAAAATGTACAAAGGCTTGGGAGAGAAAAGAAAAAGGGTACAGACAGTCATAAAATAGATACATTCTTTTAAAATAATAAAATAATATAAAAAAGCCACATAAAGATGGAAAATACACAATGTCTGGATTCTGTATGTTATTGTGTTGTCCTTGGATTTTCTGATTGCTAATGAAGGATCAACAGCTGCTAAGACACATTGGATCATGAAAACTCATGGATTAAACCAACCTGTATATTTTAAAGATGTCTTGACTAAAACAAGAAGTAAAAAAATATGTTACTTTGGGAGAAAGGTGATGTTTTTATTTCCACTGAAAGTGAGAGGCTCTGGATTCATTCCAGGTTGAAATGGATCAAGTTTGATTATGGAAGATGCCCTGGAAATCCTGGCTACAAACATAAAGAGATAAACCTCGGCCAGGGGGTGGTGGCACACGCCTTTAATCCCAGCACTCGGGAGGCAGAGGCAGGCGGATCTCTGTGAGTTCGAGGCCAGCCTGGTCTACCAAGTGAGATCCAGGAAAGGCACAAAGCTACACAGAGAAACCCTGTCTTGGAAAAAAAAAAAAAAAAAAAGAGTTAGAGAGAGATAAAACTAGGAAAACTACAAAACACGTAATGTATATTTTATATGCTCAAACTTAAGACAGAAAATCATCTTTGGCTAACTTGTGTACAACACACAGTCTGTACTTGTATTAGTATAGATGTGCGTGTTACCTTTAAAAGTTTATGTATTTTCAGAACAAGAAGACAAGCCACCTACCCACGCTCTAGACTTCCCTGGATTTTAGTATGTGTTTTTTGCTTGATATTGTTTGCATTTATTGTAATTCCAACTTATCTAGGTCATTATCCCTCATTGTTCCTGGACAATATTTGATAACCATTTCTTTGTATATAGTCTTATATTAGGTTAGAACCTTCTTATTTAGACAAAAGGGGGAGATGTAGTGGGTAGCCATCCCAGCCTTGGCCTGGAAGTTCCAACCCCCATTGAGGCTTTGGTAATGGTCACGCCCACAAGGCGGGGCTAAGGGAGGAAGCTGAAGACCCAGGATCGAGAGGAGAGGTCTCTCTTGGTTCTGGGACCCTGGACACTGGAGGTAGACCGAGCAGAGTTCTCCAGAGAACACCACCGGACTGTGCCGTACCTTTGCCAGACCCTGCAACCTATCCCTTCATTTGTAAGTTACCCCACAAAATAAACCTCCCTTTTAACTACGT
This sequence comes from Onychomys torridus, assembly GCF_903995425.1. Classification (NCBI taxonomy): domain Eukaryota; kingdom Metazoa; phylum Chordata; class Mammalia; order Rodentia; family Cricetidae; genus Onychomys; species Onychomys torridus. The sequence goes on along the minus strand of NC_050457.1, from coordinate 71,467,787 downwards.
GGAGTGGCCTTAATAATTTCACCTATAAAGGATGGCCCAGAAGATTCAATATCTCAGTGCACCTCTGTTGCAGTTTCCTCAATATTCTACACCTTAAACAGTTTCAAGGCTGCTGGCTGATATCCTCCAGCCTCACAAACTACTTCAGACAAACCTAACAATTATCCTCCTGACTTTTCTGAAGGTGTCCCTAAAGATCTCAGCACCCACAGAAAACAGGATGTAGTTCAGAGAACAATGCCCACATTCCCAAAAGATAGGTTATGGATGTTTGTCATTATTTAAGGGGGATGGGTTGCAAGTTTTTATTGGTCTGAGTCAAAAAAGGCTATTGAAAAAAGTTAAAGATCTCTTTCTAAAAGAAAGAAGAGGGATATGATATAGAAATGATGAGATAATAGGGTAGATTTTTGACTCTACTTTAAGCAAAAAAGCAACCCTTAAACACAAAATATTTTACACTGGTATGGATTCTAGTTGATCGATAAAAATTTGAAGTTAATTTTGTTATACTGTATGTATGTTGCTGCTCTTGTTTGGGGTATTGTGTTTCTGTAGTTCATTTAAAAAGCTATTGTATAATTAAAAATACAGGATAGTAGTCATCTAAAATAGTCAAAGTTATAGTCATGCTAGGTATGTTTTCAAAGTCATAAACAGATGTATTTAGATAGATAGATGGTCTTCAAACACTTCGAAGACCTACAGAATATGGCTTTTAAAATGCTTTAATAACATAGGCTTTTCTTGACAGCAAAACATGTCTGCTCCTGGCAGCACCAATTTATTTCAAAGATGATGGGCATTGAAGAAACTCTTTATGGAGTTTACCTTCTTTATGGCAAAAGCTAGCATTGACAAAGAAACTGCCTTTGTCTCAATTCCTGACAGTATACTTTCCAAACTGGACTAGCAGGATACAAAAGAAAGTGATTTCGAGAAACTTTCCCAAGCAAGGTAGAACAGTCCTTCAAAATTTCTTGCTTCTCAAAAAAGTCTATCAGATATTCTAGGCCTGTAGGCCAAAGATAGATGGCCTCTTAGTTAACATTTCACCCTTCTGGAGTCTTTGATATAGTTAAAGACTAAATATTTAGACTTAAAGATTTTCTTAGTTATAATAAAAGATAAATTAAATATAAAACTTTTTGGACTCACAAAGATAAGATAATAAAATATTTTCTCTAAATTTGTCAAATACAAATGAACTGGATATTGTAAGTGTAATTCTTAGTAGACAACTACTTTTGATATATATATAGTTTTACTATGTTGAAATTAAAACCTTACTTTTTAATTATATAAAAGGGGGAGGCATTGTGAAATATGTGAAGATGCATTGCTCACATTGTTAATCAAAAGTTGATTGGTCAATGGTTAGGCAGAATTTGGGGACAGAGAATGCTGGGAAGAGGAATGACAGAGCCAGAGAAGGCACCAGGATGCAGAGGACAAAGAGAGACGCATGCCATATGAGAAAAGGCACTGACACGGGGCAGAGTGTAAATAAGGAATATGGGTTAATTTAAGATGTAAGAGCTAGTTAGTAATAATCCTGAGCAATTGGCTGAGCATTAACAATTAATATTAAGTCTCTGTGTGGTTATTTGCGAGTGGCTGGTGGGATAGAGCTGATTGGGGTCCCAATTAAAAAAAACAAAACAACTCCACCTTCACTCCTCAGTCCTGCTCCCATTACAAATTGGGAAGCCAATGAAAATATACACTTGGAAGAAGTTTGAGAATCAAAAGAAGACCCTGAGAAGAAGGGGCCACCAGATCTCTTTCTACCATTGGACTCATGGTAATGTTAGCCATAATGATTCCTATAGGGCTAGCCACAGTGGCTGTCCTGACTAGATCTGAAACAAAACATTTTACTAGCTCTGATGTATCTGGGAATATCAGGTTCATACAAAAAAAGTTCATAATTTCTCTAACCAGTTGTGAATTGGAATATATCCAAATAACATGCCTAATATATGATAAATGTTAACTTGAAAAGAATAGAACAAAGCAAAACCCCAAAAAGCAAGGAGCCTTACATCACACTGAAAGGCCTAACTCTACTAACTGTCATGAAGGAGAGGCACACAATCACTGTACCCAAACTGGTTTGATAGGCACTGCTGAGTCAACAGTGTAAGACCTTGCAGTCATCCTGTCCTAAACTTCCTAGGTCTATTTGTTGGGCCCTGCTGAACGAACTGGAGGGAAAACAGTTAGACATGCCAAACAGCCTCTAATGGCCCAACACAACCCCTCCTGCAATATGTTAATGCTTTGACTCTTCCCTAAGATCAGTGGGGAACGAACTGTTGAAGCTGACTTGGGTTTGTCTTAGTCTTTTCCAATTGCTCCCTACCCCCAAGTTGTTCTAATCAACAGAACTGAAACTGTTGAACCTTCTGTCATTACCTGAGTCTCTGAAATAGAATAGTTAGCTTTGGCTTTATAAACCCAGTTGTGCTCACTTTGGTGAGGAGGTCTTTCTACCATGAATCTGCTCACAACCTCTGCAAATAAATGACTCTCAGTCTGACCAGCACTGAGTTCTCTTTCCCTGATCTGACACTACAATGGAGAAAAAACAAAAAGAAAAACCTTGGAAGTCACTGTCAATAAAAACAGCCCACTGTTGGGGAAATACAAAGTAAGAAACTGAAACTATTTTTTAAAAAGTATGAGAAATGAGCTTTGACAACAAAGACATGAAATAGAGACCTAAAGAATGATTCCCATAGTGTCATGTTTCAAGGCACATGGGAAAACCTGCCTGTCTGTTGGATATGTGGCCCTCAACTCTGCCCGAGAATCATTCATTCCTACACACCTTGGTGCACAGTGGCTGCTGCTTGTCTCTTCACATCTGAAGGTTCTGGTCTTTGCTCCAAAAATGTCACCAGGTGTGGCTTAGACACAGTAAGGCCTGTTTGTAGAAAAAAAAAGGAACAAGATTGTTTATGTGTTCTTTTTCTTAGAATTGACATGTCCCTTCCAGGAAAGAGATGATGTAATAAATAATTGCATACAATCGGTTCCTTAAATGTTTTTTGACAGGATCACTACACTACATAAAGGTATTTATAACATCCAGTTTTTGAGTATCATTTAAAGGAATTGTAAAGCACTTTTATTAAGAAGTGTGCTCCATGTCTCACACCACTGAATTTTGAACAGTACCACTATAATGAAGGAAACATCCAACATAGAAAGGTTAAACACAAAAAGAGAAAAACAGTGAAATGATTCTTTTTTTAATAACTCATTTCTTTTAAAATGTGTGTTAGTGTTTTGCCTGCATGTATGTCTATGTGAGTATGTGAGATCTTGGAATTATAGATAGTTGTGAGCTGCCATATGGGTGCTAGGAATTGAACCCTAGTCCTCTTGAAGAGCAGTCAGTGTACTTAACCATCAAGCCATCTCTTCAGTATTGAAATGATTCTTAATACAGCACTCTCCCTAATTTTTCTGAAAACAAAGGGATGAAACTCACTGCTGAAATGCTCCCAGGAGATACCATACAAAGAGAAGAAGCTACATGTTGATGGTGAAATAAGAATTCACTATGGATGAGAGCCTCACCAAGGAACACAAGGTTGCTGTAATTCTCCAACATCACATCCCTGTACAAATCCCAATGAGCAGGTTCCAGGCATTCCCTCTCTTCTGCAGAGAACTCAATGGCCACATCCCCGAAGGACAGCATTTCCTGAAACAAAGATCAATGAATGATATCACATACTTAACTAATTAAAACCACTAATAATTGTATGAATACCAAGATGCATTGTGCTGGACAGTTCTCCTGTCAATTTAACAACAGCTAGGGTCATTTGAGACAAGAAAAACATGATAGAGAAAATGCCTCCCTAAGACTGTCCTGTAGCCAAGCCTAGGTGGTATTTTCTTAATTAGTGATTGATATGACACAGCACAGCCCATTACGAGTGGTGCCCACCCTGGGCAGGCATTCCTCCATGGTATAGGAAAGCAGGCTGGGCAAGTCAGTAAACAGTGTTCTTCTGTGGCTTCTGTCCCAGTTCTTACCTCAGGTTCCTGCCTTGACTTCCCTCAGTGATGGACACTTACCTAAAGTTGTAGTCCAGAATAAACCCTTTCTTCTCCAAGCTGTCTTTCATCATGGTCCTGATCACAGCAATGAAACCCTAACACAAGCATCATGTGTCTGTGGACACAAATTGCATTTTTTCCAGGATGAAAGAGAATTAGAAATGTTTCTTAGGTAAGTGAGTATCATTTCTGTGACATGGTTCAAGTGGTCACATGATCTCACACTGAACCCAGTTTCAAGAAAAGACAAGGTAAAAGATCCCTATAAGCCCAGTTGAGCACGATCCAATTAAGACAGAAACATAAAATGAATGCATCCACAGAACATGCATTTAGTGCCATATGCTACTATACACCACACACACACATATTTCTATCAGGAGAAAGTCCTGGTGGGGGAGAAGGATTTCTCAACAGTCGATATGCACAGTCATGAGTGTGAAGTGAAATGAAAACACAGAGTCTGATGCAGCAGCTCATGCCGTCATCTGGGTTTCAGGATTTCTACAGATTCACTAATGATGCAAATGATGGTGACAAGGGACATGAGAGGAGCAGGCAGGGGAGGAACTCACAGACTGAAGTGTCATTTAAGTGTCTGATCATGTGAGAAAACAGGCAAGTACAGGACTAACAGCACTGCTGAGAATTTAACATAGAATACACATCACTGGTCTTTTTGCCATTTTCCCTTGCTATTTTTTTCTCTGTCAGGTATGAATTGAGGTGTCTGTGGCATCCCTAAAGCATGTTTTGCTTATATGACAGCTGTTTACCAGTGCACTTTAGCTGAAAAATATATTTGCTGATGCAACTTTCTTCTTTCAAAATTTTCTAATTTTAGAACTTAGAGTGAAGTCCCAGAATAACCTTTTTATTTTTCCTTTTTATCAATACATAAAATATCAGAAATTTATGTAACGATGAGGTCTACTCTTTCTTAGTTATAGTATGGTGCTGTGGAATATTATATTAAGGTGTGTTCCATTTGGTTATGTTGTGGAAATTTTGTTTAATGATACAAAGATATGTTGCATTTGTTCAACTCTGGGAAGCTGTGTTCCTTTGCCTGTCTAACACATCTGATGGTCTAATAAAGAGCTGAATGGCCCATAGCAAAGCAGAAGAAAGGATAGGTGAGGCTGGGAGGCAGAGAGAATAAATAGAAGGAGAAAAAGGAGAAATGTGGTGATATTTTGTGTATACTCTAACAAATAAAGCTTGCCTGAAGATCAGAGGATAAAGCCAGCCACTAGTTAGCCATAGAGGCCAGGCAGTGGTGGCACACACCTTTAATCATCCAGCACTTGGAATATCATGCCTTTGCTCCTGTACTTGGGAAGCACACATGTGTAACAGGAAGCTTTTCTCCTGCATGCCATTACCTTAATAACCAGTCAGAGGCTTAATATTAATTATAAACTGTTTGGCCTATGGCTCAGGCTTACATTAACTAGCTCTTACAACTTAATTCAACTCATTACTATCAATCTAGGTTTTGCCACATGGCTTTGTGGCCTTACCTATTCTCTCTCATCTTCCTTGCTAGGCGACCCACAGCATCTCCCCTGACTCTGCCTTCCTTTTTTTCTGTAACTTTGCTTGGATTTCCCACCTTGCTATAACTTGTCTTACCATAGGCCAAAGCAGCTTCTTTATTAACCAGTGATAGCAACACATATTCACAGCATACAGAATGACCATCCCATAGAACTTGCCCTTTTCTGTCTAATCAAAAAGAAAGGTTTTCATTTTAACAGTAAAATTACAGATAACAAAATATTTATCAAGCAAGAATCACAGTTACAATATCTAATATAATTCTTTAGGCAAAATTAAAAAAAAAACTCTGTCATCTGTCCTATTTTTATGATTCTAAAGTTTTATATTTAATTTATCTTTTATTATGATTAATAAAAACTATAATTGTAACTCTCTAGTCTTCAATTCCATCAAAGATCCCAGAAGGATATAATATTACCTAAGTAAAGAGGAAGTGTACTGTAAGTAACTTCCAAAATTCTAGAAATGACAGAAACATCTAGCTGCCTAGACAGTCACCCTAAGTTCCTCTGTAACATTGGAGCATCTATCTTTGGCATACAGGCCTAGAGTCTCTGGCATACTTTTAAGTGAAACAGGAAATTTGGAGGACCTTTTCACCTATTTTGGCAAAGTTCATCAGTAGCTTTTCTCTGTGTCCTGCAGAATGTCTGGCAGTTTCTTCTATGAAGCAGGAACCAGAAGGACCACATCACCCTGTTTTGGCAAAGTTCAGTGGTCAGTTTCCTGTGGGTCCTGCATGTCTAGTTTATACAACATACTGTAAAGCAGTCCAGGCAAGAGCAGTTTCTTGTCCAAAAGGCTAGCCTTTTCCACATTTCATGTAAACACCATAATGAGTTTCTTTGATGCCCACCATCCTTTTTGAAGTAATTGGTGCTGCCAAGAGCAGACATATTTCACAGTCCAGAAACATCTAAGTTCTTAAAATGTTTCAAATGCCATATTCTGTAGGTCTTTGAAGTGTTTGAAGATTATCTATCTTTAAATATATCTTTGTATACCTAGAAAGCTTAATTAACATGACTATAAGTTTGATTATCATAGATGACTACTAATCTGTATTTCTTATTTAGATATTACAATTTTAAATAAGTTGCATAAACATAATACTGTGGTGGTATTTTATTTGTGCTAAAATGTGGTAATATTTTATTTGTGCTTTAATAAATAAAGTTTGCCTGGAGATCAGAGGAAATAGCAAGCCATTTTAAGTAAACAAAGAAGTCAGGCAGTGGTAGCACATGCCCTTAATCCTATCACTTAGCAGGCAGGATCTCTGTGTGTTCCAGGCCACACTAGGGAACAGAGCCAAGTGTGGTGACACACACCTTTAATCCCAGTACCAACCATGGAGTTCTGAAGCTCTGTACAGACAGAAAGTGACAGAGCTGGCCAGGAAGAGGAAGTGGTGTGGCTAGACAGAGAGCAAATCAGATGGCAGAACAGCAATGACATTTAACCATTTATAATCAACCCCCTTTAAATAAAAATAAACATTTTTAAACAATATTTTGGGAATTATGGCATAGCTGTGCATACTACTTCTTGCTGAGTGGAGTCACTGGCAATCTTATGGGGATCCTGAGAAAATTTAAAAGTATGGTCATGTCTTGACTGTAGTAGACTTTGAGGCTGCATCATCTCAGGCCGTTGCTTTGAAGCTGTTCTGGACATTAGATCATCTTGGCCAAAGATCCCATTGGAGACCTCTTAAAAGAGACCAATCAGGATGTGGGATACAGAGATAGAGCAAGAGAACAACAGAAGGACTATATAAGGACCAGCCAGCCCAGCCACCCAGCCAGCCAGCCACCCACCCAGCCAGCCACCCAGCCAGAAATCAGTGAAACCAGAAGAAATCAGCATCAGGTCATGACAGTAACAAACACAGATTAATATCCAAACAGAATGAACCATCACTGCATATAGGGAGGAATATTCTAGGCAGTTAAAGAGAAATTCTTCCTCACAGAGTAAATGAAAACAAGGATGTAATCACCAAAATTTAATACCTCTAACAAAAACATTATATTGAAAAAAGTTTAAATTACACATGGAATGGGCAACAGAAGTTAGGCATGTGTACAAAACATGAAATGGACAATAGAAAGTATCTATCATGTCCATAAAGTATGTTCAAGTGTTTTAATGTCACAGACTTGGGTAGCTTAGGCTGGCATTGAATTTGTTATGATGCAGGGGAGGACCTGTGGTGATTGATACACTGTGTACTCTAATAAACTTTCCTGAAGATTAGAGAATAGAACAAGCCACCACATTAAACACAGGTGGCAGGCAGTGGTGGAACACACCTTTAATCTTAGCACTCAGGAGGCAGAGGTCTGTCTGGATCTCTGTGAGTTCAAAGCCACCCTGGACTACACGAGATTGACTCAGTCTAGGAGAGAAACAGCTAGGCAGTGGTGGCACACATCTTTTTTTTTTTTTTTTTCTTTCGAGACAGGGTTTCTCTGTGTAGCTTTGCGCCTTTTCTGGAACTCACTTGGTAGCCCAGGCTGGCCTCGAACTCACAGAGATCCACCTGGCTCTGCCTCCCGAGTGCTGGGATTAAAGGTATGTGCCACCACCGCCCAGCTGCACACATCTTTAATCCCATTTCTTGGGAGTCACATGCCCTTAATCCCAGCACTTGAGATCTCATGTCTTTGATGGGAAGTACACACACATAAGCCCAGGAAGTGATGGCTGGGCAGAGAAAGGTCTGTAAGACATGAGGAGAAAGGAACTAGAGGCTTTTTCAGTCTGAGGAGTTGGTGAGATAAGAGATGGCAGTGGCTTATTCCTTTGTCTCTCTGACCTTTCAGCATTTACCCCGATATCTGTCCCTGGGATTTTTACTAAATGACATTTTAAAATTTGAGCAACAAGGACCAGAGGTCCTGTCTCCCATCACAAATGCAGAGATGACAGGGATGTGCAATAGAGTAGACTGAAGTTTCTTTTCTATCACAGGTCTGTTTACTTTAAATCACATGAATACACACAGGTCTGTGAGTTCTTCCTCACCCTGCTGACCTAACACCAAAGCCTGGCACTGGAACCAAGGCCATGAGAATTTTTTACCTGCACTTAGGAACCCTGCTTCTAGACAAGCCCAATAACGTCAAGGGCAGATGAAGACATGTTGACAGAACCACTTTGGGACTAGCAGACATTCTGCCTTTTTTTCTTGCTCAGCCCTGAATTAAGGATGGAGGATCTTTCAAAGATTTAAGAAAACCCAGCACTCAAGGTGAACCTGGGTTCAGCTTCCCTAGTTCCCGTTCTGCTTTGCACTGGGTCTTCCCCTCCATATGTCTGCAGATGTGTGTTCTCTCACCCTAGTCAAAGCTTTTCTATAGCAGCTGATTCTGGTAGATCTGTCTGCTGTGTTCCAGAATTTCCCACCGGTGAACTGTTGGGCCTCGCGTTTTTCCTTTCTTAATTTTTTAACTGGCAGATAAAATGACCGCGATCAAAACCTCAAGATCGTTACACTAGGCAGCTACAGAGTTCAGGAAGGACCAGACCCCATTTGCTCTACAGATACTGAGAAATCTGACAGCGTCCATGTGAGATGGCTCAGCTAGAGAAGCATGCTTCCCCACCAGAGCTGCTCACTGAGCTCCCAGCTCCACCTCAGGAGCAGGCAGTCAGCTGACCATCATTAGTTTGCAATCCTGGACTTCACTATCAACTACTCCGCGCTACCGGGAAGCTCTCTTGTCCCAGAAGACCAAGCCGGAGTCGGGTGGCAAGCGGAATCCTAAGGAAACCATCACTCAAGCACAGTCCCTATCGCTCTCTCCTCAGCCTTGACCTGCAACCTCACGTGACCCAGCCAGTTCATCACAGCACTCCATGGCAGCTTCTTCCGCCCTCCCACCCAGCCCAGGTCCGCTCCCTCCAAGACGCCCCCCCCCGCCCCCCCCCCCCCCCGCCACTTCGCCTGCGCTGCACCCTGGACCAACCTCCGTGCCAGAGTCAGACCTGGAATGCACAATAGTACAGGACTCTTGTCCAACTTTTGGGAAGCTGCATGTGTGTCTTCCAAAAACCGGAATGGGATTTCCAGGAGGGCTCCCTATGATGTCACAGTCGCATGGACTACATTTCCCAGAAGTCTGGGTGAAGGAATTTTTGGATTCCTTGTGTGTTATTTACTCTTCATGGATTTGTGTCAGCTGGCTTTCTGTAGAATGGAGGTGTGGGGGGGGGGGGGGGGGTGGGGATGGGGGCGAAGAATCGTACTAAACAATGACAGTATTTGGGCTGGAGAGCTGTTTGGCCTGAGAAAAACCAATTGCACGAATGTCTGATTAAAGCAAGATTCATTTTACAGATGCACCAGGAACTGGCTCATTTGCTTTCTCTCCCAAAGTCGGTATTTCAGAGAGCAGTCCCTCATTCTCTTTTGAGGTCTCTCAATGGGTTAGGGTTATAGAAAACAGATGTCGAGATAATTGGCCATTAAATAGTATGAAATAAAAAAGTTAGAGTAGTACATCATGTGGGAGGGGAAGATATCATCAAGGTATCTGGAAAAACATTTTTGCAAGGCAAAAGTACAATCATATCACACAGGTTTTGTTGTTGTTGTTTTGTAATGGAAACGATGGGCAAACATCATGGGGTCACAACTTCAGCATAAGTTGAAACATGTTTTCTAGGATACATTAGGCTTAGGAAACAAACTTATTCTTGTAAGGTATGGCGACTTACTAACAAGGTATAACAATGTGGTTTCTTAACAATGTGCCTACTGTTTGGTTTCAAACTGCCATGGGGAGTCAGTTTGGTGTTCACTTCTACATCCACAACAGGAGAGGTGTGTATGTGAGTCAAGACTTTCACAGAAACAGTAGGCTTACAAGTCATTTTGGGCCCATATGCTCTGATTTTAATCTTCCTATAACATTAAATATTATGTTGACTCAGTTGCACTTTAAAATGATGAAGCAATACTGTGTGGGATAATCTTTTTGTACCCTGTGAAGATCTGTCTTTGCCAAGGCACCTTCTGATTGGTTTAACAGAGCTGAGTGGCCAATAGCTAGGCAGGAGAGGACAGGCAGGATTCATGGGATAGAGCAGAAGAGATTAATCCAGCTGCAGGGAGACAGCAGCTACTCGAGGACCAAGACAGGCATAACAGAATGGTGTGGGGAGGTTTAAAGAAAAGCTGTGGGGCAGATTGGAGAGTAATGAAGGCAGGTTAAATTAAGTTATATGAGCTAGCTGGGGAGAAGGCTAAGCTAAAGGGCAAGTGTTCATAATCACTAAGAAGTCTCCCTGAACCTGTTCCTCATGCTGGATTACTTTGCTCAGCCTTTATGCAGGGGGACGAGCTTGGTCTTACCTCAACTTGATGTGTCATGCTTTGTTCAAGCACATGGGAGGCCTGTCCCTTTCTGAATGGAGACAGAGGAGGAGTGGATGGGGAAGGGGTAGATGGGAGTGAGGGGAGATGGGAGTAGAGGTAGGAGGGGAAACTCTGGTTGGTATGTAAAAAAAAAATGAAAAAATATTAATTAAATAGAATAATTTTTTGTAAAAAAAAAAAAAAAAAGAGTATCCCTGTCATTATTTTCTGGCCATCTCTCCAGACAAGGAAGTAAAACAGCACAATACACTAACTTGGGAGGGAATGAAAAGTATCTTTTAAAGATGATTTTGAAACCAGAAGGGATGCTATTTATCTCTAAATTAGTGTAATCACAAAATTTACAGAAAAACAGATAGATGTCAAATGTATATCAGTTGAGGTCACCCACTCATATAAAGAAATACAGAGCATGTTCTCCCTCATATGGTTAGTGTAGACAGTAATATATGTATATATGTGAAGAAATATGTATGTGCATATACTACGTAAAGTAAAAAAAGAGAATAAAGGTTAAATATTAGGGGATGAGGAAGATTTAAAGCAGGTAATGAACATGGGTTGTGAAAAAGGATATAAGAACTGATTTTCAGGTCTCAACTCACTTGTAGATTTTAGTTTTCATCGGGTATAAATGCATAAAATATATTCAGTGCAGACAGCTTGAAATACATTATGAACACTGAAGATTCTGTTCTGAATGTTTGTTCTAAGTGTACAGAAGTTCATGACCTCTGTAGTGTAAGAGGTTTGCTTTTGGGGCAACAACCCGCTCCAAATGTCAACAATCTTGACCGGGACACTTACTAGTTATGAATGCTCGGCCTTAGCTTAGGCTCATTTCTTGCTGGTGTTAATAATAACCTGATTCTCTTCATCTAGATTTTGCCTCATGGCTCCTTCCCTGTCTTTCTTTCTGTATACCTCGCTTTCCTGCTGTCTCCACGGCTGTCTGGGGGCTGCCCGGCTTCTGGCCCTGATGTGTCCCTCTTGAAGTCATTCTCTTGTGGTGGTATTGTGTTCCCCAAAATATTGTGCACCCAAATAAACTTATCTGGGGTCAGAGACAGAATCACCACAATATTAAACATAGAGGATAGGCAGTGGTAGCACATGCCTTTAATCCTAGCATTCCAGAGGCAGAAATCCTTCTGTTCAAGGATACAGCCAAGCTTGGTGACTCACGCCTTTAATCCCAGAAAGTGAGCCTTTAATCCCAGGAAGTGATGGCAGAAAGTAGAAAGGTATATAAGGCATGAAGACCAGAAACTAGAAGCATTTGGTTCAGCATTTGGCTGGTGAAGCTTTTAGGCTTTGGAGCAGCACAGTTCAGCTGAGATTCATTTGGATGAGGACTCAGAAGTTTGCAGTCTGAGGAAACAGGATCAGCTTAGGAACTGCTGAGGTGAGGAAGCTGTGGCTTGTTCTGCTTCTCTGATCTTCCAGCATTCACCTCAATACCTGGCTCAGGTTTGATTTTATTAACAAGTACCTTTAAGATTCCTGCTACATCCTCTTCTCCTTTTCCTCCATCCTAGATTTTTCTTCCCTTTTATTCTTTCTGCCTGTGAGCCCCACCTATCCCTGTCATACCTATATAATTGACTGTTCAGCTTGTTATTAGAGCAATCTGGTGCCTTAGGCAGGAAAGGGGAAAAAAAGCAACATATTTTAACATCATTAACATAGGCAGCAGAAACAACACAACTTTGCAGTTAAATTAATATTCCACAGCATAAACAAATGTAAGACATCTTTTCCTAGATAAAATATTCCACAACACTGTGGAATGGGAGAAATGAGAAATGCCAGCTGAGATTATGAGTCTCTGCTATACTATTTAGTCCTGAGAGTATATTTCTGCTATTGTATTTATTCCTGAGTGTTTGTCTCCTCTGTACTATCTACTCCTAACAGTGTGAGCTTTTGCTACATTATTTACTCCTAAACTTGTGAGTCTCTGCTAAACTATTTACTCCTGAGAATGTCTCTGCTACACTTCTCACTTCAGCTGGTCACTTGAGAAGCTTTGCCCACAGACACTTGCTCTAAAAAATTATTCTCTTGTACAACAAATATATATCCATTAAAGTCATTTCCATTCTCAAGGAAATCTTCCTATTGTGCTCTGAGGAAATTAATAACTAAATGAATGAAGACTCCAAGCAGGAAGAAAACATTGACTCACATACACATAGCAAACCCAACTTTTGTTCAAGGTGTATTGCTGACTACATCTTAGACATTTTTTAAAAAAACAGAACATTTTAACACAGCAGCCTTTCTTTGTTATTGACTATGATGGAAATTAAAGCCAGAAGTATATACTCTTTCTTTGCCATGTAATTTAGAGGTTTATTCATTTCTCTGTATTTTCTCCAATGTATATATGATGTTTACATGTTAATAAATTAGTTTTAACAAAACTCAACCTCAGAAAGTATGTGAACTGTTGTCTTGTAACTTTCTACCCAAAAAGTTCATTTGACTGTTACATTCCTTTCCTAACTTTAATAATGATGGATAACCAGGAACAACAACAGCTGTGATCAATATGCATGTAGGCAGGAGGTCAGGGAAGGTGGAGAGACTACTCTTCACCGTCCCTCTGTTGTTCTCATGGAAGATACAAGGTGAGTCTGGCTGCATTTCATCTCTGCAAAGCCATCCCTGTCTCTTCCCTTAGGTTACACTGATACAGGGCTCCTTAGTCCTCAGCATCTGAGCCCTCCTAAGAGATGAGTGATAATGAAAGGCTTTGTGACATTCTTTACACTTGTAGGGTTTCTCTCCTGTATGAACTGTTTGATGTTCCTGAAGATCCCTAGAAGGGGAAAACCGTTTGCCACATTGTACACAGGTATAAGGATTCTCTTCAGAATGGATTGTTTGATGTCCTCTAAGGGATAAAGGTGAGTAAAACATCTGCCACACTCTTCACACTTGTAGGAACTGTCTTCGCAGTGAATTGTTTGATGTCACCAAAGGGATGAAGATAAGGAAAAACATTTACCACACTCCTCACACTTGTATGGTTTCCCTCCAGTATGAATGGTCTGATGTTCCTGAAGGTTTGTAAAAGAGAAAAACGTTCTGCCACACACTTCACACTTGTAGGGATTGTCTTCAGAATGAATTACTTGATGTCATCTAAGGGATGAAGCTAAGACAAAACATTTGCCACACTCCTCACACTTGTGTAGTTTCTCTCCAGTATGAACTGTCTGATGTTGAAGGAATGAAAAGGAGGAAAACCTTTTGCCACATTCTTCACACTTGTAGGGATTGTCTTCAGAATGGATTTTTTTATGTTGTCTAAGCGATGAATATGCTGAAAAACACTTGTCACACTCTTCACACTTGTAGGCTTTCTTTGCAATATGAGCTGCCTTGTCCTCAATGAGGAAAGCAGTCTTAGTACATCCTTTTCCATTCAGTTCACTCTTGTAGAGTTTCTCTTGAATATAAATTGCCTTGTGGTTCTCAAGGGCTGAGTGATAATGAAAGGCTTTGTGACATTCTTCACACTTGTAGGGTTTCTCTCCAGAATGAATCCTTTGATGTTGCTTCAGCATTGAAGGATAGTAAAATGATTTGCTACATTCTTCACACTTGTAGGATCTTTCATCAGTATGATTTTTCTGGTGTATAAAAAGTGATGAGCGAGTATTGAAGGCCTTATGACATTCTTTATATGTGTAGGGTTTGTCTCCAGTATGAAGTCTCTGGTGTATGGAAAGTATTTTATAAGAACTAAGGCCTTTACCACATTCTTCACACTTGTATGTTTTTTCACATTTATAAACTCTCTGGTGTTGAATATGTAGTGAGCTATAATCAATGGCCTTGTTATAAATGTTAAAATTGTTGGCTGTTGTTCCTGCTGAGCAAAAGTTGAGATATGAAGAAAGGCTAGGAAATATTCTTCATATTTACAACATTTATCTTTTTGTTGTTTTAAGATTTACATTTTGTGTATACAGTGTTCTGCCCTCATGTATGCCTGCAGGCCAGAAGAGGGCACCATATCTCAACACAGTTGGTAGTCAGCTACTATGTGGATGCTGAGAATTGAATTCAGTACCCTTGGGAGAGCAGTCAGTGCTCCTACCCTCTGAGTTGTTATTGGGAATGGCTGGTGGACAGAGCTGATCATGGTCCTGACAAAAAAAACTCCACCTATGCTCCTCAGCCCTGTTCCTATTACAAATCTGGAAGCCAATGAAAATATACACTTGGAGGAAGTTTGAGAATCAACAGTGAACCTTGAGAAGAAGAGACCACAAGATCTCTTCCTCCCACTGGACTCATAGTTTTAGCTATAGTACTTCCTATAGGGCTAATCACAGTGGCTATCCTGACTAGATCTGAAACAAAACATTTTACTAGCTCTGATGTATCTGGAAACATCAGGTTTATACATGAAAGTTTATAATTTCTCTAACAAATTGTGACTGGGAATATGTCCAAATAACAGACCTAACATATGATACATATATTAACTTGAAAAAAACAAAACAGGACTCAAAAGACCATGAAGCCTTACAACTCACCTAAAGGCCTACATCTACTAACTGTCATGAAGGAAAGGCATACAATCTCTGTCCCCAGAACTGTTTGGTTGGCATTCCTGAGTCAACAGTGTAAGGCCCTGTAGCTCATCCTGTCTTCTTCTTACTGTCTAATGGTCAGACCCTGCTAAACCAACTCGTCGTAAAAGTGTTGAAAAAACCAAACAGCCTCTGTTAAATCAGTGCACCTAATGGCCCCATACAACCTCTTTATACAATTCATTAATGCCTTGACTCTTCCCTAAGACCAGTGGGGAATGAACTGTCCAGAGGGACTCAGATTTGTCTGAGTTTTATCCACCTGCTCCCCATGGCCTAGCTGTTCCAATCAACAGAACTGAAACAGTTGAGCCTTCTGCCCCTCCTGCCTCTCTGTGATGGAATTGTGCATTAGGCTTTAGAAACCCAATCATGCTCACTTAGGTGAAGAGATCTTTCTGGCATGAGTGCACTCTGAACCTCTGCAAATAAATGACTCCCAGTCTGACCAGCACTGAGTTCTTTCCCTGATCTTACACTACAATGGAGAATCAACAAAAAGAAAAACCTTAGAAGTCACTGGAAATAAAAACACAGCTCACTGTTGGGAAAATGCAAAATTTAAGAGACTTAAACCATCATAAACCTCTGAGAGATGAGCTTTGACAACAAAGACATGAAGGAGAGACCTAAAGTATATTGTTTCAGGGTAATGGGAAAGCCTGCCTTTCTGTGGGATATTTGGACCTCAACTCTGCCCCCAAACCCCTCATTCCTACACACCTGGCTGCACATTGGCTGCTGCTTGTCTCTTCACATCTGAAGATTCTTATCTTTGCTCCAAAAGTGTCACCAGCTGTGGCTTAGACACAGCAAGCCCTGTTTGCAGAAAAAGGGAAGAAGTTTGTTTATGTGTTCTTTTACTTGGAATTGACATGTGCCTTCCAGTACATGGCTTATTAGGAAAGAGACAATGTAAAAAATGATTGCAGACAATCAGTTCCTTAAATGTTTTCTGACAGGATCACTACACTACATAAAGGAATTTATAACATCCAAAGTCTGAGTTTCATATAAAGGGAAAAAACATTAAAACTGTATTGTGAAACACTGTCATTAATAAATGTTTAACTTAACCCCATGTTAAGACATAACTCCATGTCTCATGCCATTCAATTTCGAACATTCCCACTAAAGAGAAGGAAACATACATCCACCACAGAAAGGCTAAACATAAAAAGAGAAAAACAGTTGAAATGATCCTTTTTTAAAATAATTTATTTTTGTTTTTCATATGTATTGATGTTTTGCCTGCATGTATGTCTATGTGAGGATGAAGCATTAATCAAATGAATCTTTATCAACAAAACATTGGGACTCAGACATTGAGGTAAGAAATCGAGAGATCAGAGAAGCAGGGGAGCAGCCGCCAGTGACTTCCTACCTCTTCTGTTCCTCCATCCATAAAGGCCAAGATTCTCAGTCCCCCTTTACCACTTCCTGCCCTTCTCTCGACAGTCTTCCAAACCTATACAGTCAGTTACTGGATAGCTCCGCTCCCTGATTCCAAGCAAGCTATATTTGTCAGAACACAATCAGAATATCAGATATTGGAATTACAGACAGTTGTGAGATGCCATACAGGTGCTGGGAATTGAACCCCAGTTCTCTATTGGAGCATTCAGTGCTCTTAACCACTGCGCCATCCCACCAGTCCTGAAATGATTTTTTTTTTTTTGAGCTGAGGACTGAACCCAGGGCCTTGCACTTGCTAGGCAAGTGCTCTACACTGAGTTAAATCCCCAACCCCTGAAATGATTTTTAATACAGCAATCTCTCTAATTTTTCTGTAAACAAAGGATATGAAATTGGCCGTTGAAATGCTCCCATGAGACACCATACAAAGTGAGGAAGCTACATGTTGATGGTGAAATAAGAATTCACTATGAATGATCCTCACCCAGCAACACAAGGTTGCTGTAATTCTCCAACATCACATCCCTGTACAAATTCCACTGAGCAGGCTCCAGACATTCCCTCTCTTCTGCAGAGAACTCAATGGCCACATCCCAGAAGGACAGCATTTCTTGCAATAAAAACCAATGAATGATACCACACTTTAGTTTAATTAAATCCATTAAGAATATAAATACCAAGATGCATTGACTGTATGGTTCTCCTGTCACCATGAAACTAGCTAGGGTCATTTGAGAACAGAGAAACATAATTGAGAAAATGCCTGCCTACCTCAGACTGTCCTGTAGCCAAATCTAAGAGGTATTTTATTAATTAGTAATTGATTTGAGATAGCACAGCCCATTATGGGTGGTGCCCACCCTGGGCAGGCAGTTGTATATGGTATAGGAAAGCAGACTGGGCAAGTCAGTAAACAGTGTTCTTCTCTGGTCTTTACTCCAGTTCTTGACTCAGGTTCCTGCCTTGACTTCCCTCAGTGATGGGCTGTGACCTGAAGTTGAGGTCTAAAATAAACCCTTTCTTCTCCAAGCTGTCTTTCATCATGTGTTGATCACAGCAATTGAAACCCTAACACAGATATCGTGTGCCTGTGGACACAAATCTGCATTTTTCCCAGGATGAAAGAGAGCTAGAAATGTCTCTTACATGAGTGAATAATATTCCTCAGACATGTCCAAAGTGGTCACATGATCTTACACTGGACCCAGTTTCAAGGAAAGTCAAAGTAAAAGATTTTATAAGCCCAGTTGGACACAATCCATTTAAGACAGAAATGTAAGATGAACACATACACAGAACAAGCAATTACTGCCATATGCTACTATATAGCACATATATATGTATATATGCAATTTTTTCCACAGGAGAAAGTCCTGGTGGGGGAGAAGGATTTCTCAACAGTCGATATGCACAGTCATGAGTGTGAAGTGAAATGAAAACACAGAGTCTGATGCAGCAGCTCAGGCTGTCATCTGGGTTTCAGGATTTCTACAGATTCACTAATGATGCGAATGATGGTGACAAGGGACATGAGAGGAGCAGGCAGGGGAGGAACTCACAGACTGAATGTCATTTAAGTGTCTGATCATGTGAGAAAGCAGGCAAGTCCGGGACTAACAGCACTGCTGAGAATTTAACATAGAATACACATCACTGGTCTTTTTGCCATTTTCCCTTGCTATTTTTTCTCTTTCAGGTATTGACGGAAGTGTTTGCATGGTTCAGCTTTGGGTCCTCTTCCTAGTTACGGTATGGTCAGCTCCTCAAACACTATCTTCCAGGCTTCAGAATGTACCCCACATAAAGTTTACACACACCCAGCATTCGGGACAACAGCACTGGGGGCTTCTTCCTCCTATCACACTGTCCTAGAGCATTCATCCTTCAGGAAGTGTAGCTGGCATTTTTCTTTGGGACACCAGCCAGCTCCCAAATAATGACATGGAGACTTTGTATTAATTAGGAAAGCTTGGCCTTTACCTTATGCTTGTCCCACTCGCTCTTATAACTTAATTTAACCTGTTTCTATTCATCTGTTTTGCCTCAGGGGTTTTACTTTTCTTTCATTCTGTATGTCCTGCTTTCCGGCTTCCTCCATGTCTGTCCAGCTGGCCTCTGGCGACTCCCTCTGTCTCTGTCTCCTAGATTTCTCCTCTTACTCTCTCTGCCTGGAAGTCCCACCTCTACCTCCTGACTATTGGCCATTTAGTTTTTTAATAGACCAATCAATTGCCTTAGGCCCGCAAGGTAAACAAATGCTACACAGCTTTACATAGTAAAACTAATATTCCACAACAAGGAAGTCCTTAAGTGTTGGCTTCTTGATGTTACTGGTCAATGGAAAAAAAAAATCATTGCACCTCCAACTTATGTGTGTTATAATTCTTTATGTTTAACACAGCTCTACCTTATGTAAGTTTCAATTCATTACATTTCACATATTGATGACATCATGTGTTATCTGCCTAAAATAAGTTCCATTTTCACCAATATTGTCACAATTCACAAGGCTGTATTTTTTCTCTGAAAATCATTGAATTAAAATATGTAATTTTCCCCTCTATCTACTCATTACAACTAATGTTGCCCAATAGTCTATCTCAAGTATATGGTGTACTTTTCTCAAATTATTATTGTTACACACACACACACACACACACACACACACACACACACACACAACTATATAAATATAAATGGCCAATTCTGTTCAGTGTTGCCTGTCTGTACATTTGAGGACTGACCACTTGTTACTGAAGGAACAGTGAGTGCTCTCATCCCGGGAAACACTAATTCTCCCTCTCTTTGCAGTTCTTAGGTGCCTACACTTGGATGCTTACCCAGCTGACTGCCCCCTACAGGGGATCTAGTGTCACTGGCATTGTTCAGGGCTTATTCAGGCAGCCATGTTGTTGGGGTATCATGGCACAGCATCCCTTCACTTTCTAGAAGGCACAACCTCACAGCAGACTTCTTCGACCCCCAGCTCTGATAATAAACACGCCCCTTCTCCAAAGATATCTCCTGAACCTTATATGCAGGAATTGTGGTATAGTATATCTTTTGGATCAGGGCACCATAAACAATAGTGTAGTGGGTAGCCATCCCAGCATTGGCCTGGAAGTTCCAACCCCCATTGAGGCTTAGGTAATGGTCATGCCCACAAGGCAGGGCTGAGGGGAGGAAGCTGAAGACCCAGGATCCAGAGGAGAGGTCTTGCTTGGTTCTGGGACCCTGGACACTGGAGGTAGACTGAGCAGAGTTCTTCAGAGAACATCGCCGGACTGCACCATACCTTTGCCAGACACTACAACCTACCCCTTCATCTGGCAAATTCCAAAGGCCTGGGCGGCTCCCACCCTCAGCCTCCTCCCGGGCTGGCGGGTACCTAAACCCGCCTGCAAAGTTTCTTTTAACCAGGGGACGCCTACACGGTTCCATTCCCCAAAAAGCAGCTAGTCCAGTCTCAGTTCCCTAGCTTAGCCCCTAGACCAGCGAAAACCTCTGTGAGTGAGGCGTTCCCACTCTTCCCTGAGTGCCGGCTCCCGGCCATCTTGGCTCCTGCCTTCAGCTGCGGCCAGCCAAGGTCGCCAGCAGGCCCTGCTTTGGAGCTATACCAACGCCTCCTGCTGGCTGAAAAGTGCCACTGCACCCCCCAAACCACGGAAAGGTAAGCTTATTTCAAGTAAAAGTACTTGATAATTTTACACCTTAGAACTGACTAACAAATTTTGAGTAATTCTTGTAATATGGCTGACAACATTACCTCACAAGAATTTAAAAACCTTTTTGCCTGTATGATGAATGACATTTTCCTGGAAATATACAAACTCCCTAAGGCGTATCTGGCCTGTACCATTTTGACATTCATTGTAATAATTCACACAGTGTTCAAACACTGGTTTAATAATAAGAACAAAGATGAGTCATTATTGGGACTGATACAGGCTTTAAAAGATAGCAATGAAGGCTTACAGAAAAAGATACTCTTTCTGGAATATGCTAACCAGGATTTACAGGCTTTAAAAGATAGCAATGAAGGCTTACAGAAAAAGATTCTCTCTCTGGAATCTGCAAACCAGGATTTACAGGCTTTAAAAGATAGCAATGAAGGCTTACAGAAAAAGATTCTTTCTATGGAATCTGCTGACCAGGACTTACATAAAAAGATTCTCTCTCTGGAATCTGCTGACCAGGATTTACAGGCTCTAAAAGATAGCAATGAAGGCTTACAGAAAAAGATTCTCTGTAGTTAGAGTTTTCCTGCCTGGCCCACAGTCAGGACAAATCTCTTACCTGCCAGTCCCACAGTCACTCAGACCCAACCAAGAAAGCACACAGAGACTTATATTGTTTACAAACTGTATGGCTGTGGCAGGCTTCTTGTTATCTACTTCTTCTATCTTAAATTAACCCATTTCTATAAAACTATACTTTGTCACGTGACTCGTGGCTTACCATTCATTACCTTATATCCTTCTTGCCATGGCGGCAGCTGGCTGTGTCTCTCCCTCTGTCTTCCTGTTCCCAGAATTCTTTACTCTGCTTCTCCTGCCTATACTTCCTGCCTGGCTACTGGCCAATCAGCATTTTATTTACACAGAATGATATCCACAGCACTTCCCCTTTTCTTTTTTTTTTTTTTTAAGGAAGGTTTTAACTTTTACATAGTAAAATCTCTGCTTTTGTTTCCACAGAAAGCCAGAGGCTATTTATTTGTTCCAGATTAAGATACATCAGGTTTGATCAGCAAAGACCACATGAAAGGTCTCTGATGACACCATGGCCCAGATGATCCGACATCCAGAATGGTTTCAAGGCAACTGGCTCAATGGTTTACCCTCATGGACTACTCCATAATCCTAAAATTTTCCTTGTGTCCCCATAAGATACAGCGCCCCGCTCCAGCAGGAAGTAGTAAAAAAAAACTACGCCCAGTTTCCCAAAATTATCAAGCTGGCTTCGGAGATGGAATTGGCTCACTCCTTCTCTAAACCCAAACATATTGCTAAAAAAAAAAAAAAGGTTAAGAGATTTTTATGTCCCAAATCATAAGAGCCCTCTGGTATGGGACAAAAAAAAAAACCAGTATTTTTATTTAAAACAGGTTGATTATAAATGTGATCTCTTTCTAAAGAAAAAAAAGGGGGAGCATATGATATAGATATAATAGGATGAAAGGGTAGATTAATGAACTTACTTTTAAAGAACAACAACTTGTTTAAAATGTCTTACATTGGTATAGATTTTAGTCTATTGATATAAACTTAAAGTTAATTTTATTATACTGTGTGTATATTTCTACTCTTGTTTAAGGTATTATGTTTGTACAGCTCATTTAAAATTATAATAGATAATAAAATAGATTAATAATTAGTCATCTATGATAATCATACTCATAGCCATGTTAGTTAAGTCTTCTAGGTATACACAGAGATATTTCAAATAGACAGGTAATCTTCAAACACTTCAAAGGTCTACAGAATATGGCATTTAAAATATTTTTAAAATTTGGACTTTCTGGACAGTAAGACATGTCTGCTCCTGGCAGCACCAATTTACTTCAGAGAGGAGGATGGGTATTAAAGACACTTCATATGGAGTTTATCTTCACCTTGGCAAAAATAGCCATTTAGACAAGAAAATGTTCTTGCCTGGACTGCTTGATCGACTGGACGTACAGGACCTATAAAAAGGTGACCACTAAATTTTGCTTGACAAAATGGTCCTTCAGGTTCCTGCTTCACAGAGGAAACATTCTACAGGACACTGAGAGAAGTGACCGAGAGACTCTAGCCCTGTGGGCGAAAGACAAATGCCCCAACTTTACAAAAAAAACATTAGGTGACTGTCCAGGCTGCCAGCTATCTCTGTCTACCCTGCAAGACTCCCAAAAGTTGCTTGCATCCTTCTCCTGTTTCTCAGGTAATATTATATCCATCTGAGGTCTTTGATGTGGTTAAAGACTAGATAGTTATAATCTCTTCAGTTATGATAAAAGGTAAGTTAGATATAAAACCTTACACTCACAAATATAAAAAGATAGGATATCTTTTTTAATATTGTAACTATAATTCTTGCTTGATAATTGTTTTGTTATTTCTAATTTTACTAAGTAAAAGTTAAGCCTCCTTTTAAAAAAAAAAAAAAAGAAAAGGGGAAGTGCTGTAGATATCACTCTGTATAAATAAAGTGCTGATTGGCCAGTAGCCAGACAGGAAGGATAGTGTAGGCGGGACAAGGAAGAGGAGAAGACTGGGAACAGAAAGGCTGGGAGGAGACACTGCCAGCCGCCGCCAAGAGAAGCAACATATAAAGACAATGGTAAGCCACAAGCCACATGGCAAAGTATAGACTAACAAAAATGGGTTAATTTAAGAATAAGAGCTAGACAATGGTAGGCTTGAGCTAATGGCCAAGCAGTTTAAATAATATAAATGTCTGTATGATTATCTTATACTTGGGTTGTGGGACCACGGGAGCTTGGTGGAACCTGGAGAGAAGCTCTCCAAATACAATTCTCTTTCTGGAATCTGCTAACCAGGATTTACAGGCTTTAAAAGATAGCAATGAAGGCTTACAGAAAAAGATTCTTTCTATGGAATCTGGCTGCTAATTGGAATCTGCTAACCAGAATTTACAAAACAAGCTTGTACCCAAAATTGCTTTTATTGATAATAAATATGAATATTTAATGGATAGAACACTAACTCTCCAGAGTGAAGCTGTAGCTACTCAGACACTATATAAGGAAGAAAAATTATCATTACTTGATAAGATAAGGTCCATGGAATCATATGTTTCAGAAGAACATAAAAACTTCCATAATTCCATGAAAAGTCTGGATTCCCTCACAAGAGAGGAGGTTTACTCCCTGGAACAGACCCTAAGTGCTCATTTACAAGCCCTGGAGGAAACTCTCAATAAACATGACAAGGGTCCTAATAAGCAGAAGGGCAAGACCATACAGGTTGTAACATCTCCAAATGGCTCTCATCCTGTTATCATCCATGAGAAGCCGGCAGATGACACATACCCCTAGCCATATACGACATATACAATACAACCAATTTCAACAAAGGACTTTAAAAATATAAAGGAAGCAGTAGTTACATATGGGATAAAACAGATGTTAAATTTGTGGTCTACCTCACATAGAATCATTCCAAATGACTGGCATCAGTTAATTTCCCTCCAAGTTGGACCCCTGTACCCCACACAGTACCTCAGGCTGTGCTGCACCCTGGACCAACCTCCACATCAGAGACGCAACAGGAATGTAGAGCAGGGCAGGACTCTCACCCAAGTTTGGGGGAGCTGGACGCATGTGCACCAGAAGCCGGTATTCAATTTCCTGGACAGCTTCCTGTGACATCACAGTCTCGGGACCTACATTTCCCAGAAGTCTGTATGATGGAGATCCCCGGACCCCAATTAGGTGATTTCTTCAGTTCCTGGATTTGTGCCCAGCTAGGGGAGTAGAGTATGGGAGGAAGAAACAGGGTTTGCAGGATTTCAAGATCCACAAGAATTCTCATAAAAGACCACCAGACACATAAGCGTTTAATCCAGCTTGCAGAGGTCAAACCATTTGACCAAGTGGCAAAGTGGCGAAGGTTCCTTCTAACAAAGAGTACCGGAAGATTAGGGGGATTCTGGGGAGAGGAAGTTAGTCTGGGGCTGATTGGTGGGTTTAAACAAGAAGTTTACATGTTGTAATAGGATTGGTAGACAGCCTCTAATGAGTAGGAACTTTCCAGCAACAAGGTAAGGAAAACTATGTTTGGCTAACCTGGAGGCTTTCGGGAGCCTGCTGATTAGTTCCCCCGAGTTCTTGTCTTCCCAAGAACTGCTTATTCAGTTTCAGTAAACCCAAACTGAGGCTGGTTTCTGATGGGGCTATTAGGAGCCTGTCTTGGCTTTTGTTTGATTCTCTCACAAGGCAGCCATGGGGAATCAGGCTGTTTTTCACCTCCAGATCCTCAACGTGAGATGTGTGAATGTGAGTCCAGCCTTTAACAGAAATATTAGACTTACAGGTCATTTCTGGTCCCATAAGTTCTGATTTAATCTTCCTGCCTCCTGAAAAAAAAATCATGTTGACTCAGTTTTACTTTAAAATAATGAAGCAATACACAGTAACATGGGAATGAAAAGTATAATTTTAAGATGATTTCAAAACCAGACTTGGTGTACCTGAACCTGCTTCTACCTGCTTAGTGGTTACTGACAAATGGACTCAGGATCCAAGACTGTAGTGGACAATTTATAGAGACCTTCTTTGTCAAAAATAAAAATAAAATAAATAAAAAAGGAGAAAGTAAACACACACAGAGAAAAACAAAATAAAACAAATATACTGGTAGGGGTAAAGCCGTTATAATGTCGGCCTTATCTTAATATGCAGTCCTACAAATAAATAAATAAATAAATAAATAAATAAATAAATAAGAATCCTGTTCCTCTGTACTGACATTCTGTGTGAGCCACATGTTCACTCATATTCTGTATTAGTACCATGTGTCAAATATACTTCAATGGATCTATCACAACGTAAGTTATAAGGAAAGACTGCTAAACTATTTCCATGCACAATATTCTTTACATGAAAGCTAGTGTGCTATTATGAGGTGCACATAGTAGAAAATAATCACTCCAGAGTCATTATGTATAGAAGGATTCACTACCATATGAATTTATTCATGGGTAATGAAGATTGTTCTTAAGGCTTTGCTGCATTATTTAATCTGTATGGCTTCTAAATCAAACAAATTCTCTGAAACTAAGGTACAAAGAAAAATCAATTTCTCTTATCAATTGAGGCTCCTTCATGCCTAAATTTCTCTAGTTGAGTTTGGAACAATTGCTCAATATATAGCTACTGCCTTTGATTTCACAAGGCTCCTCTCCAGCATAAAAGTTTAGGTGTTAAATTAGGAGAACATTATAATATTATTTGCATCAATAGTGTTTTTCTGAGTAGGCTCTCAGGTGTGGAGCCAGGCTGAACACATCTATAGGCTTTGTGACACTGTCTCTAGTGTGCCATCTGATGGTAACAGAGCTATAAAGAAGATTCAAAATCTTCCAGATCGCCATTACTTTCTGTTGGAACAGGGTCCAAGATGAAATCATTCAAGAAGTCTAAGTGCTTATGAGAAAACTCCAAGAAAACAGGCTGTGACCTCAGTTTCTTAAAAAAACATGTAGTATTTCTTGGAATATGCTTTTATCCCTTCCCAGGTATACCAGATAGGAGTGAGTTTACTTAAGAGTATTCATTACAAATGGCTATTATTATTTGTTTATAAGCCTCCATGGAAAAACACATTTTTGCCACATGTGGCTTGTCTGCCATGTGCAACTTGTCCTCGTGATGTACACTTTATTTATGTGATTTTTTTTAACCTTCAGGGCATAAATCATTTGATGCTCTGAGTAAAGTTGGCTATAGCATGAGATGTTAGTCTGCTTTGTAGGTAGGCTCTGTTCTCCCAGGTCATACAGCTTCTAGAGCAGCAAACTAATGTCCTAGTTTGACTTTTGTTGGACTGATAAATGGCATGACCAAAACTGTCTTGGGGGCGTAAGCAGTTTATTTTTAATGTATGGTTTACTGTTTCTCATTGAAGGAAGCCAAGAAAGCAAGTAAGGCAGAAATCATGGCATTATTCTGCCTCTTGATATGTTCATTCTGGTTCAAGTTTACCTGCAATTTTAATACAACCAAAGTGTGATGTTCCCTGTCCTTGCTGGATTCTATTAGACCATGTAGAAATAAATAAAGAAAATGCTCCCCACACCAAATATACCTATAAATTAATTTGATAGGAGCAAATACCCAATTGAGAGCATGTCAGATCATGCTGGGGTGAGTGAAGTTGACAGATGATACTAATGTGCCTACACATGCACACAGTTTTTCACTTATGTCAATAATTTGTTGTTGATGAAGACTTGAATTGTTATTTAAGGCTTAGGTACAGCATTTATATATGTTGAGTGCCTCTGTGGTACAAAGTATCTGCAGATACTTCCAGTGTAAATAACAGGTAGAGAACTTAACACACTGATTGCTTTTGTTGTCTTCCTTCTTCTACAAAGCTTATATAGACATGAGGAACAGCAAAGCCCTGGTCCTTTTGTGCACATGAGTAGGGTTTCTCTCAGGTGAGATTTACCGAGGTTGAACCAGGACTTAAGGATAACTGAAACCTTCACTACACCCTTCAATTTATAACTGTGATGTTCAGGATAAAGATTTTTGTGTTACTTAAGATAAAAACAAAGAGCCGGGTGGTGGTGGCACACACCTTTAATGCCAGCTCTCAGGAGGCAGAGCTAGGAGGGTCTCTGTGAGTTTGAGGCCAGTCCTGTGAGTTCCAGGAAAGGTACAAAGCTACACAGAGAAACCCTGTCTCGAAAAACCAAACAAAAACAACCAAAACCAAAACCAAAACCAAAATACTAAAAGCCAGTCATTACATTCATGTTTGAACTATTTTGCGACAGAATGAACTTTACTGATGGTGGATAGTGTTGGCTGAGTGGTAAAGCACTTACCGTTCTTCACATGTGCATGGCTTCCCTACTCAATGCACTCATTTGTGCTTTGTAAGTTCTGAATCATCAGCAAGGGCTTTACAATATTCCACACACTTGTGGAATTCAGGATGAATTATTTGATGTCAGTTAAGTGCTGTGGAATAATCCTTTTCTACACTATGAATATGTATTACTCTCATTGGTTAATAAGAGTAACTGGGCAGGAAGTGAGGTGGGAAATCCAAACTGAGAATGATAGGAAGAAGGACAGAATCAGGGAGATGCCAGTTAGTTCCCAAGCAAGCAAGATGTATAGAAAATGAGATAACAAGCAATGAGCCACATGGCAAAGCATAACTAGAAACATGGATTAATTTAAATGTAAGAGTTATCTGGTAACAAGCCTAAGCTATTGGCAAAGCACTTACAATTCATATTCAGCTTCTGAGTTGGTTATTGGAATCAGTTGGTCGAAACCGAGACCAAGTTGGTTGGGACAGAAAATGTCCATTTATAGTTAAGGCCTAAAGAAGTATAAACATTTTATTACATTTTTAGATTTCTCCTCAGTATGAACCATCTTGTGTCAAGTAAGGGTATGATGATTAACAAAGGCTTTCCCACATTCCCCACATTTGTAGGCAGCCTCTTCAGAATTAATTGTTTTGTGTATCTTAACATATAAAGAGCAGCAAAATCCTTTGCCACACTCTTCACACTTGAATGGTTTCTCTCCAGTATGAACAAGCTTGTGCTGAGTAAGTGTGTACAGCTTAGTGAAGGCTTTCCCACATTCCCCACACTTGTAGGGACTATCTTCAGAATGAATTATTTGGTGTCATTTAATGACTGAAGAATAAGAAATAACGTTGTCACACTGTGCACACTTGAAGCTTTCTCTCCAGTATGAATTATCTTGTGCTCAGAAAGGACAGAACTGAGTAAATATCTTTCTACACAGGTCACATATGTGTGGTCCCTCTCCAGTATGAACTACCATATCTCTCTCTCTCTCTCTCTCTCTCTCTCTCTCTCTCTCTCTCTCTCTCTCTCTCTCTCTCTCCTTCTTTCCCTCTCTCTCTCTTTGCATAGGCCTTTGTATCCTTGGGAGACTCTCAGACAAGATTCACATGGGGCAACAAGAGATATAAAGGGTGTCTGCTAAACAAAAGATGGATTAGGGCAAGGAGCCAGGCCAGGTGTAGCCCAGTGGGAGTGCAGCCACAGACATAATGTTTCCTATAGGGTCAGTTACAATGACTACCCAGGATTAGACTCCACAACAAAGCATTTTACAAGCTCTAATATGTCTGGGAATGCCAGGTTTGAATTTGATAACATTATAAAATTTTATAAACAAAATTTTCTGCTTTCTTAAATTTAAATTTAGAAAAATTTAAGTATTTTCCTAAAAATGGTGCCTTACAACTCTGTAAAAAGCCAATCTTTTAAGTGCTGAGAAAGAGATGCCAACAATTCCTGTTTCGACAGCTAGTTTGAGGGGACCCATGGCTGACCACCTTATTCCCAGGCCTCCCAGGACCCACCCTGCTTCTCTTCCTGGGTTTACCGGGTTAGACTCTGCTTAATCAACTGTTGTTAAACTTTGTCACACAAAGTAGCCACAGTTAAATCAGTGTACCTAAGGGCCAATACAGCCCCCTACATGATGACTTAATGCTCTGACTCTTCCCTATGACCATGTGGAGTGAATTGCCAAAAGTAACTACAGGTTCGCTGCATTTGGAACAACTATTCCTCAGTACTCTATCCTCTAATCCTCAGTAGGCAAATCCTGTTGAGGAAAATGTTCTCATACAGCCTCAACACCACTTTGGAGAACTCCTCTTGACAACATTAAACAAATTGTTTGGGTCTATAAATATGAAACTTTGGAAACTGCCAGCCTCTGGTAGGTTTTAATTGTGGGTTTGGGCTTTATAAACCTAATCATGCCTCACTTCAGGGTGGAGAGTTCATGTGAGCCTGCTTTTCACAGCCAGAAAATAAATGCCTTTTGGTCTGACCAGCATTGAGTGCCATTCCCTTGTGTCTTAAATTATAATGTTGACTCAACAAAATGAGAAACATTGCATGCTCATTAAATATAAGCAGAGCTCACTGGTGGCCAGGAACAAAGATTAGACACTTTAAACCATCAAATAGTTCTCAGAGATGTCTTTCATGACAGCAGAAGATATTAACGATGTAGACAGCCACATGGCTGGTAGTCATCTTTTACTGAGGTTGACTAAGGTTGAAAAATGCATTTAGTCCTAACAAGCTCTCTGTTCCTTTTATCTCCTTCTTAAGCAAGGAAACAATAAGCCTCAAATACCTTAGATTGGTATGAAATTTATCCGTTCAGATCAACAAAAGCTAAGACAGAGATTTATATCTTTGCTAAGTGTTCAACACCAAGCTTCTAGAGAATTTAAATAAATGAAGGCATATGTTTGATAAGATATTTGATAAATAAGTGGTTCCTCTCCAGTATGAACTACTGTGATGGGGATCCATGGCTGACCATCTGTCTCCTGCCAGACTCGTGCCAAGGCCAATCAACAGGGGGTTCTCCTGATATGCTAACCCCCTGCACCAGCTCTGAGAATGCTCAACCACCAACCCAAAATGCCAACTGGATGATTACTGGCAGGTTGATTTCACTGACATCCTCACTCATACAAAGGCTCCATATCTCTTAAGTTTTATTGACACCTTTACAGGCTGAATGCACCCCCACCTCCAGAGAAACAGCAGATGTGATGGCTCATGTACTCTTAAAGAGTACATCATCCCTCAATTCACTGCTGGTACCACCTCTCCAGGCTCAGGCAGGCACCTCCCCAGCAACTGGAACCTGGTTTTCCCAGATGTCCCAATGAAAGGCATATTCACTCTCTTTTCTCACTCATTTACCCTTGTCTCTTCTGTACAACCAGAGCACCTTTCCATTCCATTCTTTCTTACAGTTATCACTTTTCCCATGGCTAACCCTGATGGCCCATAATAACAATCTATTTTCCTCCTTGCAACCTGCCTTCTCAGCTCCTTCAAGGAACAGATGCTTGAGATCTCCACAATGACAGCTAACTGAATGCTTCTTCACTCACACCTCCTGCCGTGCGTGACCCCAGACTCACAACTTCCCCCTCCCACTTCACCCCTTGTCAGCAGGAAGCAGATTTGAGAATTCAGTGCTCCTATTCCCCCACTTGCCATTCACAACTCACCTTTTTATAATAACCAGAAAGAGAGGGATGTTAGCATCCTCAACTGCCCCTTGGGGTGCCCAGCTTCCTGACATCATTTTATGTAAAGAGCCTCCTTTAAGAAAAAACTCTCCCTTCTTCCATTTTTCCTTCCTCCCTCTCTTACCATGAGGTAGCGCACACCTCTTCTTTCCTTCTCTCTCTGTATCTATCTATCTGTCTATCTATCTATCTATCTATCTATCTATCTATCATAATAAAACTTTCCATGTGGACATACATCTGCCTGATGTGAGTAACTTTCCACTGCATGTTGCCCACTGCCGCGTCTACATGACTTGTCTCCCTCACCCCCTGGGGTTCCTTCTCTCAACTCACCAAGGCCTTGCATGCCATTTTCATAAGAATCCAAGCAACAGAAGGAGAGACAGGAATGTAACCCACAGGGGGCTGTATCAGTTAAGAAGCCAGAGTAAAATGGAAAGTGCTGGAAGCTTCAGATTAGAGATAAAAAGAGACAAGTGGAAGAACGCTGTGGGATGTCTTTCTGTGTGCTGTGAGAGACAGGAAAAAGAAGGGGAAAGAGAGATGGCTCAGTGGATAGTTGCCCTGGCCAGCAGGGTCTTCAACGGGGACCTAAAGGGAGGGCAGCAAATGAGAGGGACACAAAGAATGAGAGCAAGACAGGATGTCTGATCAAGCTCCAAATTTTTATTTTTCTCTCAAGGCATATATAGGTAGGCAAAGGGAGTTGTGAGCAGGAAGGGACTTAATTATAGGCTGTTTGGCCAGCAGGAAATGTTGCTCTGAAGGTTATCTATCTACCCTTGTCTAACTGCCTAATTGCTTAACTGCAGCTCATTCGCCTGATATCTTAGAAGAGGTTCTGGTATCTGCGGAAAGAGGTTCTGGTGCTATGGAGACTTAAGCAAGGCCTAGATCTAAGAAAAGAGGAAAGAAGCCCAAATATGGCAGCATGTGTGTCAAGGGTCACTTGGGCTTATGGCTCCTGTCAGATAAGAGCATTGACTGATGTTCCAGAGGACCTAGGTTCAACTCCCAGGCCATCTATTATCTGATCACATCAAGATTAAAAAAAAAAAAAAGGATCCACATGACCCCTCTTCCTTTCCTTTCTTCTCTTCATCTATCTGCTTGGATTTCATGCCTGCCTCTAATCTGCCTTGCCATAGGCCACTGCAGCTTTAATTATCAACCAATCAGAGGAACACATATTCACAACATACAGAAAGACATCCCATAGCAGAAGAATTCAGGAAAACTAGACAAAAACATCATCAGGTCATGACAGGAAGTAACACAGATTCATGTTCAAAGAGAATGAACATTCCCTCAAATAAGGAAGAATATTCAAGCAAGGCAAAGAAGAGTAGATGCAAACCAGTATCTAATCTGCAATTTAAAGACTTTAACGAAAGTATGTAAGTGACGGAAGCTTAAATTACACCTGTAATGGGTCAACAGATGCTAAACACAAGCTGTTCTTAAGTCAGCAAGTGTTGATGGCATGGATCTGTCATGGTGCTCACTGTAGGAACTGTGAAATGAAACACAGAAAACGTTCATCATGCCCATAAAATATGTTTAAATGTTTTCTGACGCAGACTAATGTATCCTAAGCTGACTTTGAATTTGCTGTGAAGCAGGATTGGACCAGAGGACCCTGCTTCCCCTTCACAAATGCAGAGATGACAGGGATGTGCCATAGAGTAGACTGGAGTTTCTTTCCTATCAATGGTCTGTTTACTGTAAATTCCATGAATATAGACAGGTCTGAACATCATAATGAGCATGCTGTTGCATCATCTGTATAAAGAAATTGGTTTTGATGGACAAGGCCATGTACTTTTTCTATTTTAAAATGTAAAGCTCAATGTTACCATTTCCTTGTACCTTATTATAGTCACACCCCACACAGAAAATGCTTATATTTAAGATGAGGTGGTTGGAAGTCCATGCTTCCTAAAGGTAGACTTCAATGTCATAAGTTTATCTCCAGCAGCTTTGACTACAGAGGGCAATATGTGAAACCACACAAGAAAAGGGTGAGAAGCCTACAATGTGCCTACATTGTGCCAGTCACAGGACCTTGAGTGAGCCAGAGCTCTTCACTTACATCTCTTAGTGTTTATGACATAGTATAAGTTCTTGGAGAAACACTTCCATAAGCACTCTACAGGGACATCACAGAAGCTGAATGCCACATTCAGTGACAGGTGAACAGAAATATCAGAGTACACAGAAGCATGGGGGAGATTGTGAATGGAGAACAACGCACACAGGCTGTCAGGTCTCTCAAGCCCCCCTCTAATCACTAAAAATTCCGAGACTCAAGTCTGTCCTCACACCAACTCATGTCTCCATCCTGAAAAGTGTCCACATTTCCAACATCACACAGTCTCCAGCAGAACAGGATGAGTTGTTAAGATCAACATTGCTAGGATAATGCAAAGCTCAGCTTATCCCCTTTATGGCATGGTTCTGCCTCCCTATGGGAGTGTTACTGTGAGGATTCAGCTCACAGGGATGGACATTCGGGATTCCTATTCAGAATGAACTGCCCTTAAATGCACAATCCATTCAAAAGTTAAAGGGATAAACATCACGTACACCAATCTACTCTACTGGACTCTGACCTTGGAACCTAGCAACTTCTGTCAATTGCATGTGCGATGGTTAAAACGTAGCTCCATTTCAAACTCTGTTGGGCAAAACAACAACAACAAACTAATAAACAAACCTGGGATACAGCAAGACTTTACTCTTACTTAGCCCAAGGCTGTTAATCAGGACCCTCAGTTCTGCAGATCAGCAGTTGAGTCTTGAGGGCAATCTAAAGAGGAGAATGATCTCAGAGTCACTTGGCTCATTCCCCAGAATTGTTCCCCCTGCCCCTTATTGTGTAAATGTTATCCTAAAATGTTAACCAGATCCATATTCTGCTTCTGTAATCTCTCTCAACTACTGCTTGCTCAGTAAACAAAAACAAAAGTCAATACCATCATACGCCTTATGTAGCAAGAAAAACATCCGGAGTTGAGACAACTGTGGCCTTTAAAACTTCCAGCTCTTGCCTGCCCTTTGCAGCAGTTCTCAAACTGGCAAAGAGACTGTTGTTCTAAATAAACGGTTGTTTTATTTGTTTTGATCTCTAATTCCCAGTTTTGTTTAGCGGTCTTGCTCAGTGGTCTTGAAGTCTGTAACAGACGGCTCTAAATTACAAAGGACCAGATCTCCCCTTGCCTAAATGTCCTGAGAAGCCGAGTAACAGCCATGCGAGAATGGGCCACCTAACAAGCAAATGCTCCCACCATCAAACTGGAATGAGAGTGCCCAGCACGACCTCCAGGAGAGGACCTTCAGCCAACCCACACTGCCCAAGCAATCCTGGTTCTCTCAAGCTTCTCCATTCCAGAAGTACCAAGCCAGCTTCTGTGTCTCGGAAGCACAAGTTGAATCCAAGCAGCCAGATACATGCTAACAAAGCGGTCACTCCCATCACCATCCCCAGGGACCTCTCCCAAGCCCTGGTCAGCATCCAGAAGTCGCTCAGCTCACTTCAGCAAAGCTTCTCCAAGTTGACTCCTTCCTGTCTCCACTCCACCCCTTGCCTGCTCCCTCGGGGACAACCCCTCCGCCCCTCCTCGGACCCGTGCACTCAGTCCTGCTGCACTAAATCCTGGAACAACTTCCAGGCCAGAGATCCAACTGGAGAGCGGAGGATGACCAAACTCTCGCCCAACTTTGGATAAGATCAGCCACACGTGATTACCAAAAGTCCAACTGTTTTCCAGAGTAATAAATGGCCTGTGGCATCATAGTGACTAGGACTACATTTCCCACAAGTCTGTGCGATGGAGTTCCGGGACGCCTGGAAGAGCGTTTCCTACTGTTCCTGGGTTTCCGTACTGATGTTTGCGCTGTAGTGTCCCAGAGTTAGGAAATATGAAAAGCACGAACTGTATCGAGATGTAATGATTCGAATTTTATCTAACATGCGTCTGTCATCAGTTCCTGTGGTCCAGCTTAACGAGTAGCAGGTATTTTAAAGATAAAGGTCCCCGTTATTTCATTTCTGCGGAATTTACAGCTCCCTGAGGAACTGCCTCACTCCCAGCTAAGTGGCAGTAAGCTAGTTCACAGAAACCAGAACACGCTTTAGCCATTCTCGAAAGTTTTACACTGGGGATGGGCGTGGGGGTGAGGGTGTGGGGAGTCAGAGTTACTGGGAGCTTCTCTTTTAGGAATTTAGAGTGGTTGCCTAGCACAAAATGGAGTTTTCCTTAGCCATCACAGAGGGTAGAGAGCAAAAGCAGAGTCGGCTCATGGACAAGCAACAAGCTGCTTTTAAAATCCCACATTCACAGCTTGTGGTGGTGGCCCAGGGGATGCATTACTAGAGTAGGGATGGCTCAAATCCTCCAGCACCACATGCATGGCATCTGAGGCCCCCAATAAAATGGTCTAGACAACAAGGAATTGTGCAGACTCAAGCCTTCATCTCTGTAGAATGAAGCGAAATAGCCCTTGTCTTAGGTTAGCGGTTCTCCTTTCAAATAGGATTTTTCAGTGGACACGCTTATGATTCTGACATGGGTGTATGGTTGGGTTCCAATGCAACTCAGCTGTCACCTGTACTCTTTCATACAGTGACCACATAAGGAGTGTGAGGAAGACATTTGCCTGGTCTCCACAAATTGCCTGGTGAAGCAACTCTCTGTAACAGTGTTTCAAAGGTCCATGAAGACCTATGTGTTGCATCACAAAATGAAAGCATGTGCTCACTGCCGTCAAGTTCTGCTTCCAACTTGGGATGGCACCAGGCCCAATATCATTGCTTCATTTGACGCTAGGTGCTGATCCTGGGGAAACACTTTCCTGGAAGAGTAGTTTTGAGCATGGAGCCCATTCAATGGCATTTTTCAGTTTTGCTCTCTCAAATGAATTTACACCTCCACAAAATGAGACTTCCAAGGATGTGGTCTTGGCTCAGGGCACCTTTCATGCTGTCAGCCCAGAGTACCAGGATTGTCGTATCAGAGCCCATCTCTCTAACAGTTACAGCAGATTTCATACTTGTCTAGTGTTACACTTTGAAGTCACTGTGGCCTCAAATGAGAATGTCCCCAGTAGGATCATATATTTAAATATTGGTTCCCAGTTGGTGAGAACTGTTGGATAAGGTGGCAAGGTGTGACCTTATTGCCAGGGATGTCACTGGGGACCGGAGGTGGGGGTGGGTAGGCTTTGATGATCTCCCAAGATTCCATGTGTAGTTGGAGATCTTCTCTCCAGGTGCCACCAAGCCCCCGCAGTCCCACAACCCACATATAAAATAATCACTCAGACGCTTATATTACTTATAAACTGTATGGCCGTGGCAGGCTTCTTGTTATCTACTTCTTTTATCTTAAATTAACCCATTTCTGTTAGTCTGTAAGTTGCCATGTGGGTCGTGGCTTACTGGTATCTTACATCTTCCTTGTCATGATGGCAGCTGGCACTATCTCTCACCCCAGCCTTTATTTCACAGCATCTCCTTCTCCTTGTCTTGCCTACCCTATCCTTCCTGCCTGGCTACTGGCCAATCAGCACTTTATTTATTTTAACCAATCAGAGCAACACATTTGACATACAGAACATCCCACAGCATCCATGTCATTTCCAGTCAGCTTTCTCTGTTTCCTATTTGTGGATCAATGTGTAAGTTCTCTGCTATTACTCTAGTACCATGTCTACCTACCTCCTGTCATCCTCTCTACCAGAGGACTATACCTTTATGGACCCTTGAACAACACATTAAATTCTTTTCTGATCCATCATATAGCAATTAAAACATTACCAAGATACTCACTCATCTCTGTGATGTTCTAATGAAGAGAGAAAGAATGTCTAGTTACTACACATCAGTCTGTGATCACAGACTAAACAAACATTCCATCGAAGTACCAATCTTCATGAAACAGTGAGTTCATTGGGGTTAATGGCAGGAGCATGGGTGAGGGATGAGAACAGAACAGGGATGACTTAGAGGTAGCAGCAGCAGTGGAAGCAGCACTAAAAAGCCCACTGGATGCTAGGTGAAAACCCAAACAAGCCACATGCCTGCAGCTCACTCACTGTATGACTTACAGGCAGCTCCACTGATGAGGTGGTCTCCACCCCTTCAGTCCTTACAGTTTTATGTAAACTTCAGCAGGGAAGTGTAGTTAGAGTTTTCCTGCCTGGCCCACAGTCAGGACAAATCTCTCTCACCCACCAATCCCACAGTCGCTCAGACCCAACCAAGTAAGCACACAGAGACATATTGCTTACAAACTGTATGGCCATGGCAGGCTTCTTGTTATCTACTTCTTCTATCTTAAATTAACCCATTTTTATTAATCTATACTTTGCCACATGGCTCGTGGCTAACCAGTACCTTACATCTTGTTATGGTGGTGGCTGGCAGTCTCTCTCTCCTCAGCCTTCCTGTTCCCAGCCTTCTCTTCCTCCTTGTCCCACCTACCCTATCCTTCCTGCCTGGCTACTGGCCAATCAGCACTTTATTTATTTTAACCAATCTGAGCAACACATTTGATATACAGAACATCCCACAGCAGGGAAGGTCCTGTGAATCTTGTAAATGTCTAGGAATTTCCCATGCCCATTACATGTGTACTTCCTGAAGGTGAATGAGCCCCCTCTAGGTTGGGATATTTCACTTCAGAGGATATTGCTGTTGGTTGTATTGCATACACTGTCCATGATGGAGGGAACAATGAATGATTTGATAAAACATAGTTTATAGTGTCATGGTGGACTCCCATAAGATGGAGCCATATACATCTAGAGAAAGTCTTGCCTCACTGATCTACCATAGAAGTTTCCTAACAGATATTACCAGAAAGTTTGTCTCCTGTTTGATTCTAGATCTCATCCTTTGAAGAGTCAGACACTTTGGGCAACTGAGTTTAAAGCCATCTACAGCAGGGTGACCCCATCTGCTCTAAGTGTCCTGGTAGTGAGTCTCAGAAATACTTCTGAGCTTAGTTACTATATCTTGCTTTGCAACTTGGCAATTACATGAACATGATGGACAGGAGTCTGTAAAATTCTCCAAACAACCCAAAGCCCTCAGTGGTACTAAAATGACTAAAGTCTATCTTGACCTGACTATACTGTGTTTGCTTAAACACTGCTAAGCACTCTACTAATCTTCCACATTGACATGGATTCTGATATCAAAATCATGTCTTAAGACTTATATGACCAGAAATTTTCCATATCAGCCCATTTACTGTCCATGAACATCTTGTTTGCAATCTTAATTTCTGTATGCATTTTATAAATTCTTTAATTTGTTACTTAGTAACCTCACTCTTGTTTCTGACTTTCCATAACATTAGTCATCATAGACTAGGAAAAAAATATGATGGGACATAAAAGAACAGGGATAACAAAAGCAATAATAGGAGAAAGGATAGTCAGATACAGCTTAGTAGCTGACTTCCAACTCTACTACAGAGCTATAATGAGGACTGAATAAGATTCACAAAAAGGGGCTAGAGAGATGGCTCAGTGGTTAAGAGCACTGACTGCTCTTCCAGAAGTCCTGAGTTCAATTCCCAGCAACCACATGGTGGCTCACAACCATTTGTAATGAGGTCTGGTGCCCTGTTCTGGCCTGCAAGAACACATGCAGGCAGAATACTGCATACATAATAAATAAATAAATAAATAAATAAATAAATAAATAATGAATGAATGAATAAATAAATAAATAAATAAATCTCTAAAAAAATTCACAAAAACAAATGTACAGACCATTGCAATGTAAAACAAGACCCAGAGACAAGTGCTAATACAATGGATATATTAATATGGAAATGGAAAAGTGTCATATGGTGACTGTTGTAGGATTCTCTAAAGAATAGGACAATGAAATGCAAATATTAAGAATTTATTAAACTGGCTTACAGGATATGGTCCAGGTAGTCCAACAGTAGTGGTCTCAGTATCATAAGTGAAGGATAGTAGCAGCTGTTCAGTACAAGAGGCAGGCTGTCTCTACAGTTCCAATCTGGTGCTGAAGAATTTTGGATGATACTTGAAGAGTTGTTGGTTTTTCGTTTGTGTTGGAATCCAGAAGATGTTGGATTTAATAAATGTTGCAGTAAGTGGATGGAGAGTTAGGGCAAGCAGTAAGAAAGCACAATTTCTTCAGTGTCCTTTTGTATTATCAACAAAAGAGTGTAGCCCAGCTTTATTGTGGTCTTCCTCTTCATACAATGTGATTAAGAAAATCCCTTCTAAGAGTGCCCAGAAGTTTGGGTTTCAGTAGATTCCAAGTCAGGCCATGGTGCCAACCAAGATTGAGTCATCATAGTAATTAACAGCACAAACACAAATGCACACACATTCACACCACATCGGACATTCAAATTTTTACCGAAAAAGGAAAAAGGAAATTCATTGTACATAGGTCATCTATGTACTGAGGCTACATCTGTGGTGACTGTGTTGTGTGTGTGTTACATGTATGGGAAGAAAGGCAACACCTTTAGAGGGAATAGAGGCATCAGAAGGGGGCAGGCTGAGAGTAAAAGGGGAAAGAGGTAGAAAATACTGATGCATATGTACTGATGTCAAATTGGTACTTTTACTTGGCATGTAGTCTAAGTAACTTTTCCTGTTGCTGTCATAAATTACCTGACAAGGGCAACTTATAGGAAAAAGGGTTTAATCTGGTCATTTATCAATGTGGATATGTAATAGATTGATATCTCCAGACGTGAGTGATCTGCAGGATTCTGATGTTTGTAATTACTTCTTTCAATCACATCAAATACATCATATATATTTTAAACAATGCATCATGTTTGTCCACATTCTGTATTAATAGTATGTGTGTACTATACTTCCACTATATCCATTACTATGTAAGTTACAAGAAAAGACTTTGCTACACTATTAATATTAGTGTACTTCAATTGCTATTTTGAGGACTGTATACTAAAAATGGATCCTGCTAGACTCATTTTATGTAGAAGGTTTCTCTACAATATGAATTCACTCATGGCCCCTAAGGATTTAAGGCTTTGTCACTACTTAATTTGTAGGGTTTCCTATATTTTTAAATCTATTTTTTGATGTTAACTTATGAAGAATAGAATAAATTGCTTCTCCTATCAATTAAGTATGTTAGTTTCATTCATGCCTAAATTTCCCATGTTGAGTTTGCAACAACTGTTCAACATGTAGCTACTGTCTTTATTTTTACAAAGTTCATCTACACTATGAAATTTTTGCTAAATAAGGGAAACATAATTTTCTTTATCATATTCTTTGTATCTACAGGACTTTTCTGCAGTGTGAAAGCTCTGGTGTCCAGTAGAGGCACAACACATCTAAAGGCTTTGTGAGATTTGATCTAGTACAGAGACTGATGGCAACGGGGGTATGAAGAAGAGGGAAACGCCTTCCTGTGCCCTTTGCTGTCCTACACTGATTTGTTGGAGTCATGAATGGTATGAGCAAAGACAACTTTAGGGAGTAACTATTTTATTTCAACATAAGGGTCAATGTTCCTCTTCCAGGGATGCTATAACTGGAAGGGAAGCAGAAACCATGTTTCCTAGCATGTTTCTCAGCCTCCTACTCACCCACAATTCTTATGTGACCCAGAACCCCAGGGTGGTACTGCCTGTCCTAGGTGGACTCTCCTACATCATTTACCTATCAAGAGAATGGCCCCCTGACATGCCCATAAGGCACACTGATCTAGGAAAGCATCTACTCAGATAATGCTGAGCTAGGTGAAGATGACAGCTGAAGCTAAGGAGGACAGTTGCACCTGCAGGGTTTTTCACCTACATCACTGCTTTGGTGTTGCTGAAGATTGAAGTATTGTTCAAGGCTTAGGGACAGTCATTGTACTTGTAGAGTGTCTCTGCAGATACTCAGTCTAAAGAACAGATAGAGAACTTACCACACTGACTGCTTTTGTTGGCTTCCTCATCAGAATGAATTCTCCAATGCTTATATAGTCATGAGGAATAGGTAAGCCCCAGTCCTTTTCTGTACATGAGTAGGATTTCTCTCAGGTGAGAATTACTGAGGTTGAACCATGACTGAACAATAATTCAAACCTTCAATAACACATCCTTCACATTATAGCTTTGATGTCCTGGAGGAAGATTGTTGTGTTACTTAAAATATGAAGAAACAAATAAAAGCTTGTCAGTCCCTTCATAATTGGACTTCTTCTCTCCAGAATGAAGTTTATTGTTGGTAGAAAGTGTTGACTCAGTGGTAAAGCACTCACCATTCAAGTGTGTGCAAAGTGATAAAATCTTGCTAAATATTCATTCCTTAGCCGAGACAAGTATATGACTTCTCTACTCAATGGAATCACTTGTCTCAGATAAGGACTGAATTTTTAGCAAGATTTTATCACTTTGCACATACTTGTCAAGTTCCTATTAAGAATGAATCCCTTTATGTCTTCTAAGGGATGAAGATCGGAAAAAACTTTTCCCACACTTTTCACATTTATAGGGTTTCTCTCCAGTATGAACAATCTGGTGTTGATTGAGGCTATCAAGCCTAGAAAACACTTTTCCACACTGTTCACATATATGGGGTTTCTCTCCAGTGTGAACTCTCTGGTGTTCAGTAAGGGCTGAGTGATTTGGAAAGGCATAGTGGCATTCCCTACACTTATATGTATGGATTTTTTGGTGTTTTTTAAGGTCTAAAGTAGAGTAAAACATTTTGCCACATATTTCACATTTATAAGATTTCTCCCCAGAATGACGCAATTTGTGCCAAGGAAGATATGAGAGAGTAGAAAATGTTTTCCCACATTCTTCACATTTGTATGGTTTCTCTCCAGAATGGATTCTTTGGTGATCCTGAAGGTGTGGAAAAGAGTAAAACCTTCTGCCACATTCTTCACACTTGTAGGAATTCTCTTCTGAATGAATTCTCTGATGACGCTTGAGGAATGCAGAGGAGTAAAATGCCTTGTCACAGTCTTTACACTTATAGGGTTTCTTTCCAGAATGAATTCTTTGATGCCGCTTAAGCAATGAAGGATAGTGAAATGCTTTGCCACACTCTGCACACTTGTAGGGTTTCTCTGCAGAATGAATTATTTGATGTTTCTTAAGCAATAAAGGACAGTAAAATAATTTTCCACATTCTTCACACTTGTAGGATTTCTCTGCAGAATGAATTCTTTGGTGTACCTTAAGTAATGAAGGGTAGGAAAATACTTTGGCACATTCTTTACACTTGTAGGGTTTTTCTCCAGTATGATTTTTCCGGTGTCTATAACGTGTTGAGTGAGTACTAAAGGCCTTACCACATTCTTCACACTTGTAGGGTTTTTCTCCAGTATGAATTCTCTGGTGTACAGAAAGTTTTGATTGAGTATTAAAGGCCTTACCACATTCTTCACACTTGTAGGATTTTTCTCCAGTATGAATTCTCTGGTGTATAGAAAGTCTTGAGCGAATACGAAAGGCTTTACCACATTCTTCACATTTGTAGGGGGTCTCCTGTATATTTGTCTGGTGTTGAATAAGCAGTGAATTACAATAAAAGGCCTTGCTGTAATTTTTATGTTTATTGGCTGTTTTTCCTGTTGATCAAAATTTGAGACATGTACAAAATCTTAGCACATTCTTTATATTCATAATGCTTATCTTTAAAATGGGGACATTTACCCATACTCACATTCTGATGGAGAAATCAGAAATAACACTATATTTTTATACCTATGTTCACTGAAAATAACCCAAACTATAGTAGGTGGAAACAATTTAACTTCTACCCAAGTGAAAGCCTGATCAAATTGAATATAGAAATAATGGCAAGCCAGGCGGTAGTAGCGCACACCTTTAGTCCCAGCACTGGGGAGGCAGACACAGGTGGATATCTGTGAGTTCAAGGCCAGCCTGGTCTATGTAGTGAGTTCCAGGACACCACAGAGAAACCATGTCTCATAAAAAATAGAAAGAAGAAGAGGAAGAAGAAAGAAAGAAAGAAAGGAAGAAAGAGAGAGAGAGAGAGAGAGAGAGAGAAGGGAGAAGGGAAGGGGAAGGAGGAAGGGAGGAAGGAGGGAAGGCAGGCACATTATTCAAAGTTAAGTAGCTAATTAAGTAGTAATTATCTATAATGAAAGAGTCTCTCAAGGATATTACACAAAAAGAAATAAATACCTTAATCAAACATAGGTATTAAATGTAGACATACATGGCATTATGAACCAAGAAAGGGAGAGATTAATAGTAATTTGTGAGATTGGAGTCATATAGAAATACCATTTTTAACCTAAGTATGAATTTTAGAATTTTTAGGTTTGAATTAAAGTGTGCATAACAAGTATGTTTACAAAACCTTAAGTAATATACCTCACAATTTTCAGACAGCATTTTATGTTTTATTTGGATGACAAACATCTCAATAAAATTTAGGTTAACCTATGAGTAACAACTTCTGCCAAAGAAAATAAGTTGTCAGTGAAAAGAAGTTAAAATTATCTAACTTTCTAAGAATTATTAATTTACAACCAATGAGCTATGAAAAGAAACAATGTTAAATTTATGAAAACATGAGACTTGTATTTTCACATGAAGTGGAAATACAGTTCCCATATTCATATTACTAGAGCTCATATATATTGCTATGTTACACTGTGATGAAGTGTTCATAATTGGATAATCTATCCACAAAATTATATAGGTTACATATAGACAACTGATTACAGTTGGGAAAAGATCCTTGAATTCTCAATATTCTGAAATCTTATTGATAAGCTATTAAAATTCATCTAGGTTGGGTCAGTTTTAGTCTATGACTATATGTCCACAAAGGGTATGCATTCTAAATCCTTAGTGAGTATAGGATTAAAAATAAGAATAGCTTTTCATCATTCATAAAGGACTCTAATGAGGTGATTTTGATCAACATGAAAATAAGTGATATAAAATACATTTATATGTGAAGTTACTGTCTTACAATGGTTTCACACATAGGTCTTTAGAAATGTG
This sequence comes from Onychomys torridus, assembly GCF_903995425.1. NCBI lineage: Eukaryota > Metazoa > Chordata > Mammalia > Rodentia > Cricetidae > Onychomys > Onychomys torridus. The sequence goes on along the minus strand of NC_050457.1, from coordinate 71,423,920 downwards.
TGCAAATTTTCAGAGGTTTAGAAACTAGTGTGAAGTTACAATGTAAACTAAAAAAAAAATGACCTTTGGAATTCACTGTAAATACAAGCACAGCTCAACACTGGGGAATTACTTAAGAGACTTAAAGCATCATAAAGGTCTGAGAGATGTCCTTTGACAACACAAACAAAGAGAGACCTCAAGAATTATCTCCATATCATGATTCAAGGCAGATGGGAAAGCCTGCCTTTCTGTTGAATATTTGCACTTCAACTCTGTTCTTGACCCCCCATTCCTACACACCTGCATGCACAGTGGCTGCCTCTTGTCTCTTCACACCCATGGGCCCTTGTTTTTGCTCCAGGAAGGTCACCAGGTGTGGCTTAGAGAGAACTAGACCTGTTTGTAGGAAATGGAAACAAGATTAAGTGTTCTTCTACTGGGAACTGGCATGTTTGTTCCAGTACACTGTCATAAGGAAAGAGATGGTGTAATAAATGACTGCAGATAATCAGTTCCTTAAATGTTTTCTCACAGGACCACTATAGTATGCAAAGGAATTTACAACACCCAGATTCTAAATTTAATTTAAGAGGAGAAACATTAAAAGTGACTTGTGAACCATTTTCATTACTATGTAAGGTACATTCCCATTGCAACTGAGTTTCTACCATTCCCATTAGTGTGAAGGATGTATTCTTCCAACACAGACAGGTTAAACTCACACATGCAAAAAAAAGCAATGTTTCTTAGCTAAACATATTCCCTAATTTTTCTTTAAAGCTAAGACTATGAAACTTTTTGTTGGAAAGCACAAGTTCCCATGAGATAATGTATAGAGTGAGGAAGTTACATGTTGACAGTAAAATAAGAATTCCCAGGGGAGTGACCCTCACCCAGGAAATCAAGGTTGCTGTAATTCTCCAGCATCACATCCCTGTACAGATTCCACTGAGCAGGCTCCAGGCATTCCCTCTCTTCTGGAGAGAAATCAACGGCCACATCCCAGAAGGACAGCATTTCCTGAAATAAACATTAATGCCATTAATCACAGACATTGTGGGACTAGTTCTCTGTCAATGTGATACAAGCTGGGGTCATTTGAGAATAAGGAACTTCAACTGACAGTGTGCATTCCAGAAGAATGTCCTGTATGTAGCCCTATAGGAGGCTGTTTTTAATTATTCACTGATATATGACAACCCAGCTCATTGTGGGTGGTGCAACACCTGGGCATGGTGTAAGGAAGCAGGATGAGCAAGCCATGGATAGCAAGCCAATAAGCAGTGTTTTTGATGGCCTACACTCCAGTTCCTGCCTACAGGTTCCTGCCTTGACTTCCCTCAGTGTTGGACTGTTACCTGAAGTTGTAAGTTGAAATAAATACATTCTTCTCCAAGTTGCTTTGCTCACGGACTTTATCACTGTAAAAGAAACTCTAACACAGGTATCTTGTACTTGCGTTACACAATTCTATATTTTGCCCAGGAAGAAAATGCTAGATATAGGTGACATGCTTCTAACATAGGTGAATCATATTCCTCAGACACTTCAAATGTGGTCATATTATTTCACATTGGACCCATCAAGGAAAGAGAAGAGTTTCCTATAAGTCCACGTGGAAACTCTTAAGATGGATGAAATGTAAAGTGAATGTTTCCATAGAAAAACATGCATTTAGTCCCACATGCTTGTTTTATCTACCAAACATATATACATTTTTCACAGGAAAAAGCCCTGGTCAGAAGGAAGGAACTCCTCAACCCTTAATATGCACAATCATGAATATGAAATGCAATGAAAATGTAGTTTCTGATGTAGTGGCACTGAGCTGACATCTGGATTTCTTAATTTGTACAGAGTCTAGTAGTGGTGCTGATGTCAGTGCACCAAGAGACACACAATGGAGCACCCAAGGAATAGAAAAAAAAAAAAAAACTCACAGAAAAATACGTTAGGTATCAGAATCAATAAGAATCAGCAGGTATAGGAATAACAACATTTTTTTTAGTATTTCAAAGACACTAGACTTCACTCTGATTTTGTTATTTCCCTTTTCCTCAGACAGATACTGATCTGTTTGATATATTCCTAAAGCATGTCTTCACCATGTGACATCTGTGTCTCACTGTGTTGTGTTGAAGAATTATAATGGTTGGCTGTGGTAGACTGAATGAAAATGGTCCTCATGAGCACATCTATTTGGATACTTTGTCCATGGTTAATGGAACTCTTTGGGAAGGATTAAGTGGTGTGAGTTTTTTAGAGTATATGTGACCCTGTCAGGGGAGATGTGTTAATGGGGGTGGACTTTGAGGCTTCAAAAGCCCAATGTAGGCCAAGTATCTCCCTTTCTACCTCTTGCCCATGGATTAGGATACATGATCTCACCTACTGCTCCACCACCATATCTTCTTGCCTGCTGCCATGCTCTTCACCATGCTGATCATTAACTAACCTTCTGAAATTGTAAGATGGCCCCAGACTAAATGTTCTGCTTTATCATGTGTCTTCTGCATCATCTCTCTTCATAATAACTGACCAGTGACTAGGATAGCAACAGGGACAGCTTTTTCTTATTTTTAAATTTTCAATATTTCACAGGTTTTTTTTCATGTTATTGTATGAGGTATCAAAATGACTTATGAGAGAAATCATATTATACTTCTTCCCCTTTTTTATTAAAGAAATAAGAGATTTATATATTAATGAAATATTTTGTAATAATTTTATGGATAAACTTTGCATAATCTTTCCATCAGTTTGAGTATTCTAATTTCCTCAAATACTTTTTATTATTAAAATCTCAAAAATACTGTATGAAATGTACACAACATAATGTTTATATACATCCAGCATTCAGAGCAACAGTACTGTGAACTTCATCCTTCTATGATACTGTTTCAGAGCATCCACAGTTCAGTATGTCCTCAAGCCTCAGCTTTCTGATGTCACTGGCCAATGAGAAAAACCATTATTTCCAACTTCTGTTAGTTACAACTCTTTACTTTTAACATATAGATGATATCATGTGATACATGTCTTTCTGTGCCAGAAATAATTTCCAGTTTCAGTCATTCTGTCACAACTTACATGACTTTATTCCTTTTCTTCTGAAATATTAATTAAAATAAATAAAAAATTTCCCAATCTCTCTAACTCCAGTCATGCTCTCTTCTAAATTCCATGACTTTATGTTCCAGACATATATTCTCCTCTAAGATCCATAAACTAGCTAGCTATGGACATTTGTCTAGGCTTCTAGTATTCTTGATATGGCCTTAAGTCCAATTAGATAGCTGCTGTTTATGGGAAGATGTGAGTGGCACTGAAGCATCTTTAGGGATGTCTGGTCACATTGGTCATCGCTGGAGTTTGTAGGCTAAACAGCTAAGGAGGACTATTTATTCCTTCCCTCCCTCGGAAGGTTGCAAAGCAGTTCACAGAGCAGGAGACTTTCAGGTCAGATCCAGATCCAATCCTCTGAGTCTTGGGTCTAAATGCCTGGTGTAGTGGGTAGCCATCCCAGCCTTGGCCTGGAAGTTCCAACCCCCATTGAGGCTTTGGTAATGGTCACGCCCACAAGGCAGGGCTGAGGGAGGAAGCAGAAGACCCAGGATCAAGAGGAGAGGCTTCTCTTTGTTCTGGGACCCTGGACACTGGAGGTAGACCGAGCAGAGTTCTCCAGAGAACACCGCCGGACTGCGCCATACCTTTGCCAGACCCTGCAACCTACCCCTTCATTTGTAAGTTACCCCACAAAATAAACCTCCCTTTTAACTACGTGGAGTGGCCTTAATAATTTCACCAATAGCCTGGTGTTTTCAGCAATGGGAAGAAGGAGTAGCTATATTCAAAAGACTTTTGGCACAGAGGAAACATACTTTGTAAAAAAAAAAAAAAATTATGCTGAAAAATATCTTTACTATGAGTAAAGTAGCAGAGAGGAGGCCAATAGATTTCCAAGTCATAAGTAGACTGAAGGGAATTGATGAAGAGAAAACCCTGTCATTTCTCAAGGAAAAAGCCGTTATACTCTGTTGAAAGCTTCCATGTAGCTAGTGGAACACGTCCCCACATTTCAAATAAATGAAAACCAGATTCCACTCTTCCATACTTAGGAGATCACCGACAACAGGTCAGCTTGGAGAACTGCAGGAACTCTGGGCAGAGTGAAGATGGAAACACTGTTCTCTTTGAGAACTGGAGCAGGTCCCCAGTGATGAACTGACTGCAAGGACCTCTCCCCAATGCTGCCCGGCACCCGTTACCACTGTTCTGGATGGGGAGTGTTGCTGTGCTAGACCACTCTCCGCACTGTGGGCTGCCTGAGGATGAAGGGCAGAAGGCCTGTCACCATTTAATTGAAATTTTATCTAATATAATTAAAGTAAACATTTCAGGAGACATTAAGAGTGGCAATGTTTACTTCCTATGGGGATGAAATGCAAATAAATTCTGGCCTGAAGGGGACAAACTGTGATGCATTAAAAATTACTGCAAATTCATTCTAATCTCCGAATCAGGAGGTGGAGACCAACTGTCCTCCCCTTGAATGGAGGCTGGTCCTAGAGACAAGCCTACAACACAGTAGACAGAGCCCAACTCATAAGACCTCTTGTATCTATGTCAGAGTCCCTCAGAGATTTTGTTTTTGACAGATGCCAAACTGAGTCCTAGGAGATTGTGCAGAAGTCAAAACTAGGTGCAAAGCAAGGGCTGTATTATCAATCAGGCTTTAAACAATGACTCTCCATTTAGTCTGGGCTTATCTATCAATTAAAGAACACACTGCTTTAAAAATACACTAAACGCATCATGAAGTGCTATGGAACAATGCTTTTCTACACTATGAATATGTATTACTATCATTGGTTAATAAAAAGCTGACAGGCCAGTAGCTTGTCAGGAAGTGAGGCAGGAAAGCCAAACTGAGAATGATGGGAAGAAGGAGGGCAAAGTGGGGAGAGATGTGAGCTAGACTCTTGGGAAGCAAGACATGCTAGAGGACAGGAAAAGCCACAAGCCACATGGCAATACATAGATTAATAGAAATAGGTTAATTTAAATGTAAGAGGTAGTTAGTAATAAGCCTGAGTTATTGATGGAGCATTTGTAATAACATAAGCCTCTGTGTGTTTATTTGGGACCAGTCTGGTGGGACAGGAAACATCCATTTACAATGAAGTAACAATGCACTGATCTATCCCAACCTTTGATAGGGATAGATATGTGTGGCACACAGCAATCATTAATTTTTGCTTTAAGTCAACACATTTTTGTAATGTGATGACCCAGATACTGTAAATGGAACCCTAAAATAGACATGATAGATCATATGCAATGTATTTGTTGAAAAAAATGGAATGAATAATTAGAATTTTAGCTTCAACTTAAATATCACATGCTTTGCTCTATATGACAGACAGAAGGTCTTGATATATCCAGGTTTTAAATAATCAGTACATTGTTACTAAATCTTAATACAATAGTAAGTGGTGCATATCCAACAAACAGTTGGGACTCACATTCTCATCCACTGACCTATGTAGCTCCACAGAGAAAAGAACAATGGGATGCAGAATTTAAACAGTTGGCTAGCCAATTTGACACATACTTTTTTTTTTCAAAGATTTATTTATTTGTTATGTATACAGTGTCCTGTCTGCACATATCTCTGCAGGCCAGAAGAGGGCACCAGATCTCATTACAGATGGTTGTGAGCCACCATGTGGTTGCTGGGAATTGAACTCAGGACCTTTGGAAGAGCAAACAGTGCTCTTAACTCTGAGCCATCTCTCCAGCCCCCAACACATACCTTTCAATTCAAATATGTCACTGTATTTGAAAATAATTTTGGATGGACTCAATGACAGAAACTTTTATAACCCTAAAAGACAAAGTAATGAAAATCTGTGTTTCTGAAATTAATTCCATGCATACATGTTTGTTTTCTATTTAATTCTGTCCAAATATCTTCTGTAATTTCTCTCAGTGATCTCTGGCATAATCACATAGACAACCATGAATTGAATTCCATTATCCAGCACACTTTCCCTTCAGAGTTTTCCAAGAACAGCCTATCTAAATGGCAAGATTAGTACAGGAGTCTGTAAAAACCAGTAACTGCTTCCCTCATAGCATCACTTCCACAACATTAGCATATAATAAAAATACCCTGGAATCGGGACACTAGAGGGGTAACAGACAGACTGCTTTGCTGTGTGGATGACACAGACACACATGTGAGTGACAGCGGAGGAGGTAGATATCTTCACGCACATGTAGACAACTGTAGAGAAGCAGTCCACACATACTTTAACCTCTAGCGAAGGAAGGAGAACGCATCCAAGGGGCGGAGAAGCAGGGAAGAATGTTAACCACTGTGGGCTGCATCAGTCACGGAGAAGTCCAGAGAGGGAATGAGGTCCGTTTACTTTAAATCACACGAATACACACAGGTCTGTGAGTTCTTCCTCACCCTGCTGACCAGACACAAAAGCCTGGCACCCTGGCACAAAAGCCTTTTCACCTGCTCCTGGGGCCCCAGCTGCTGGATTGGCTCAACAAGTTCAAGGCCAGATTAAGGCATGTTTATACAACAGTTGTGTTTCTTGAGAGTAACTAACCATAACTTAGGGATGGAAGGCCCTTCAAAGGCTTAAAACACCCGAGTCCTCAAAGTAAAGCTGAGCATCAACTCCCCCAGTATGGAGCATATAAGAGATTAAAAACAAACAAGCAAACAAAAACCCAACCTACTCTAGAGGTACCGAGAAAACCGTCAACATCCATCTGAGAGTGGGTAAAAGAGAATGTAACCCCCCAGCCAAGCTCCCAGGACCAACTGAAATGCAGCTTCTCAGCTGACCCACCAAGTCCTGGCAATCCAGAACGTTCAGTATCCTAACAAAACCATCAGTCGGCATCGGACACGCCCTCTCCCCCACTCCTGACCTGGACCTTATGGCCCAGCACAAAAGGTCAGCACAGCGCTCCCAAGGCAGCTTCTTCAGTCCTCCCACCCAGGTCCGCTCCCTCCAAGACGGACCCCGCACCCCGCACAGTGCCTCAGGCTGCGCTGCACCCTGGACCAACCTCCATGTCAGAGACGCAACAGGAATGCAGAGCAGGACAGGACTCTCCCCAACTTTGGAGAAATAGCACACTTTCAGACAGAATGAACAAGTATTGTTTCCGGAGTGGGTCCCTGTGACGTCACAAAGACCGGACTACATTTCCCACAAGTCTGCGCGAAGGAATTCCGGTGATTTCTTCTGTTCCTGGATTTGTCCCTGGCAACCAGCAGTAGAGCATAGAAGAAGCGGGGATCGCAGACAGCCATGGGGTGTGAGGCTGGAGTTCACCTCCTGATCCACAACACGAGATGTGTGAATGTGAGTCGAGCCTGTGACGGAAATATTAGGGTTAGAGGCCATTTCTGGTCCATGACCTGACTGTGTAAATAGTTTTGTACCTTCTCTAAAGACATACTGAACTAGCTTAGGACAAGGCAAGTGGTGACCCCTTTAAAAGGCTGATCAATGGACTGCATTATATGATGTAATGCAGTCCAAATATTTCCCCAGTTCTGCTTGACAAAAACAAAGATTTTACTATCCATTTATGCATATGGGGAATATTTCTTACCTTATGGAGCATGTGCCTTCTGGCTGTCCACCTTCTGGCCTATTTCTGTGGCTATTCTTTTCTTAGTTGCAGGTCATGTGCAACCAAGGTCAGCTTCACATGCTGATAATGCTGGGCCTCTCGCACAGACAGGATTTCATGGCTTTTTATCAGCATGTGCAGCTTGTGAGCATCCTAATTCAAAGAAGCAAAAGAAGGCTTCATAGTCAGAAGAGCTGTTCCATAGACACCAGTAAGTGGTAATGAGCAAATATATTTTAGTAACTCACTGTTTCTTGTTATCTTGTTTCTACTAGAAACTATCGGAGCATAAATATGCTGGCTCATCATATACATCCATGCAAAGGAAGGCATATTCCTTCTGTTCACTTCCATAGTCTATGGAATAGTTTCCCTCTCTATTGCTATCATAGCACATGCTGATAAAAAGCACTTTAGTGGTAGAAAACCATTATTTGCCTCACAGGTTATAGACCACACCCAGGTTGGGTTTTGCTGATGACACAGGGTAGTTATCTGGGAAGAGGTAGCTCAAATGAGAAACTGACTCCATCTCAATCTCCTGTAGGACATTTCTTTTATTAATGATTGATGTGGGTGGGCACTGCTCTTGGTGTGTTTAAAGGGGATGGGGCTTCACCCCTGTGCAGGTGGTCCTGAGCAAGATGAGAGAGCAGGCTGGAGAAGCCAGTGAGCAGCATTCCCCCATGGCTTCTGCCTCCCATTTTCTGTGCTGACTCTTCTGTCATCTGGAAGTGTAAACTGAAATAAACTTTTCCCTCCCCAAGTTGTGCATTTTGTTATCATGTTTTATAACAACAATAGAAACCTAATGAATACAAACCATTATTGAAGGAAGTCAGGGCAGGAATTCATGGAAGGAAACTGGAAGCAAGGACAGAAGCAGAAATCATGGAAATATGCTCCTTACAGGCTTGCCCCATTGGCTTGCCCAGTTTGCTTTATTATACAACCCAGGACCAGCTGCTCAGGGTCTGAGCCTTCACGAATCAATCATCAATCAAATTGTTCCACAAACTATAGGTCAATCTGATAGAGATAATTCTGTAATTATGGTTCCATCTTCCTAGAGAACTAACTTGTGTCAAGTTGATAAAATCTAACCATCATACTCTCCTATTTGGAAGTCCATATTGGTCATTTTAAATAGCTCTTGGGAGTTTTCAGATGCTGGAGAAGGGAAGATACACCTATGTGAGTGAGGGAAGAACCTTTGCCAAACATGCATGGACAAAGTTATAAATCAGTTATATATGCGAGTGGTGATGCTCTATCGCTTTCTCTCCCAAGCAACCTTGCAGCCATGACATTGATGATTTATTACCACTTGGTCAAGTTGAAGAGTGCCATATGGTGTTCGATACATTAATAAAAATACATCCCTGTTAATTGTATAGATCAAGTGCAGGGAGAGTGATGGACACAGGATGCTTCTAGACTGTTAAGGTTGGAAAGGCCGCCCTGTATGTTGGTGTTACTGTTCCGTGGGATAGGCTCATGGACTAATAAAAGGAGAAGGGGTGTGTGGTGATTTGAGTGAGAATGCTTCTCACCCCTAGCCCATACTTTTGAATTCTTGGTCCCCAGTTGATGGAACTGCTCTGGAAGGATTAGGAGGGACAGCCTTGTTGAAGGAGGTGTGTCACGGGGGTGTGTGTGTGTGTGTGTGTGGGATTTGAGGTTTCAAAAAGTCTACACCATTCCCAGTTGACTCTCTCTGCCTCAGGCTTGTGGATCAGGATGTAAGCTCTAAGTTACTGCTCCAGTGCCATGCCTGCCTCCTGACATGCTCCCCACTGTGATAGTCATCAACTCTAACTCCCCAGAACCATGAGCCCCAAATTAAGTGCTTTCTTTCTTAAGTTGCTTTGGTCATGGCATTTTAATACAACAGAAATCTAAGACAAGTGGGGAAAAGCACAAACATTCACCATTTTGTTTTTTGACTGTGAATCAATGTGGTGAGATATTTCAAGGTCCTGCACCATAATTTTCCTACTCTGTTGATCTGTAGCCTCAAACTCTTGGTCTAAATAAACCCTTCCTTTCTTCAGTTTCTTTCTTTCTTTAAAAACAATTATTTATTATACATTCTGGGCACAGTTTCCCCTTCTTCCTCTTCACTTTCTTGTAACAGCTGTTTTATCTAGTAAGATGAGTAAGACAAGTATCTACATTACCCGTCCACAGGCTTTTCCTTCAGTGCAAGAAAATATCTGATTCAACTAAGAAATAATGAATCTTATGAATAGAGATTCCGAATTTCTTTAATTAAAAAAATGATGTATATAGGTTTTTATCCTGCATGTGTGTCTGTGCAGCATGTGCAAGCATTGTCCATGGTGGTCAGAAGAGGGCTTCAGATCCTGGGAACTGGAGGTTGTAGGTGGAGTTTTCCTGTCCCAACTGTCAGCTCCAAAATAACTGACACAGAAGCTTATAGTACTTATAAACACACAGCCAATAGCTCAGGCTTATTACTAACTCAATCTTACAACTTAAACTAATCCATTTCTATTAACCTACATTCTGTCATGTGGCTGGTGGCTTTACCTGTCCTCCAGCATGTCATGCTCCCCCTGCAGCTTCTGGTGGCTCCTCCTCTTTGTCCCCCTTTCTCCCAGTATCCTCAGTCTGATTGTCCTGCCTAACTATATCCTGATTGCTACAGAGCAATCAGCTTCTTTATTAACCAACTAAGAGTAATACATATTTACAGTGTACAGAAGGATTATGCCACAGCAGCAGGTAGAGACAATTGTGAACTGCCAGGACCTCTAGAAGAGCAGCCACTGCTCTTAACCACAGAGCCATTTCTACAGCCCCAGATTCAGACATTTATCCTAAGCCACTGAACTAGCAAATAAAATGAAAGAACATAAAAATAAGTTTAGGTATCATGAAAAAAAAAAAAGAGGCTTGTCCTTCAAACACAAAGCAAAGTTAACATTAAAAACCAATCACAGTGATACTGTAACAGAACAAAAGATGCAAAGAAACAAATGAACAGGCAGAATAGACATTTTTAATTCAACACCCTTTAAGATCTCAGCAAAACAAGTGTAGAAAGAAAAATTTCCACGTAATATTGGCAGTTGTTAAAACAACAACAAACTAAACCTACAAACAACAACAAAAAAGTCAAGCCAAACAAATCCAAACCTTGGAGCTCATATCATACATACAAATAAACAAAAACTTTCAGTCCTTTCCTCACAGATCCAGTCTCATCACTAATCCTTACATCATCCTTAAGTGTTGTCCAACACTTCCATAAAATAAAAAGGGAAAGAAGACACCAAAAGGAGAGGTGAACAGTACTCATGTTCACCTTCCTACATGGCATCCTACAGACAGAAAGCCCTAAGGACTTCCCTAAAATCATTAGTACATAGTGGACACCAATACATTTCAAGTTTAAAATAGTGAACATTTGCATTTCCTAACAGAACAGCAATCTGTCCAAATAAATCAAATAAATAATCCCATTCATGACAGTATCAAAATATTTGAGTAAATTAAACCAACAAAGTGAGAACTTTGTACAAAGTAAATTATAAAATGTTCATGAAATAAAAAAATACTTGAGTAGATTGGAATACATCTTAAGTTCATGGAGTGGAAGAATTGGTTGAATTGAAATGTCAATTCTACAAAATGCAATCTATATCAAAAATGCAATGTCTAGCCAACTTTCAGTAGGGTTCATTGTGACTAGAAATTTGTATAAAGTGAACATAGAGATGGGTTCACTACATTCGGAACTCACTTTTTCCGTATTTGTGGGCTTCCTCTCCAGTATGAGTTATCGGATGTCTAGGAAGTCCTCAATGACTATAAAATACCTAGCCTAATTATTTACCCTTCTCTGCCCAATGAATTTTTGATGTTTCTTAAGTTGAGGAAGATAGGGAAACATTTTACCACAGTCTTCATTCTTGTAGAGCTTATTTCCAGAATGAATTATTCAATGATATTGGCTAAGGCTTGAAGTAAAGTAGAACATTTTCCTATATTCTGCACATTTGTAGGGTTTTCCTCAACATGAATTAATTTCTGATGTGCCAAGTATGTAACATTACAAAAGGCTTTCTCACATTCTTCACAATTGTAAAATTTTTCTCTAGAATGGATTCGCAGGTGGTTAGAAAGTTGCCATGGAGCTTTAAAGACTTTGTCACACACTTCATACGAACAGGGATTCTTTTGAGAATTAATTCTTTGATGTTCCTTAAGGCAAGAAAGATCGTACACTTTCTGCCACACTTCACATATGCAGGATCTCAGTCCAGTATGACCCACTTTTTGCAGAATAGAGGATGAATGACTAGATGAGGCTTTTTCCACATCCTTCATACTTGACGGGTTTCTCTCCTGTGTGAATTTTCTGGTGTTAAAAAGGTACTGATGGAACACTAAAGGTCTTACAACATAGTTCACACTTGTAGGGTTTCACTTGTGTATGAATTCTCCAATGTTTAATAAGGAGAGAGTTCCAGTCAAAGGCTTTACCACATTCTTTACATGTATGGGATTTTGGTGCTTGTGAGTAAAAGTTGATATATGAATAAAAATGGAAACAATCTAAAATTCCAATGAAATAATAAGAAGAAAAACAAAATAAACTACAGAAGTAACACAATATCATTCAAGGTTAAACAGCTAAGGAAGTTGTTACATCAAAAATAATGAAAACTCTTAAGGGCATTCTGCTACTAGAAATAATCCCATAAGAAAAGAAATTTGTATGATTAGACATACACAAAAAGTATAAAGTAGCCAAACTTGGGGGGTTGAAGTTAATTGTGATTGTGTAGGATTGGATGGACACAGGAATACACAAATTTTATGCTAAGTGTAGAGTTTTAGTTTTAGAACTTACAAGAAAAGTATTTACTGCATAACAAGCAGATAGTCCATAATGCTATTAATAATATATTCAAGTATTTAGGACTGTTGTGTGATATTGTATTTGTGTTCTGACAAATTTGTATTTGCCTGGAGATCAGAGAGTGGAGCTGGCACATTCCTTTAAGCCCTGCACACAGGACACAGAGGTAGTCAGAGCTCTGTGAGTTTGAGGCTAGCCTGATCTACAGAGCTAGTTCTAGGACAGCCAGGGATACAGAGAGAAACCCTGTCTCAAAAAATCAACCAAACAAACAAATAAAAAAGCAGGATTATGAAACTCATTATTGGAAAGAACAAGCTCCTGTGAGATATTTTACAAATGGAGAAAGTTACATGTTTGCAGCGAATTAAGAATTCACTATGGATGTGATCCTCACCCAGGAACAAAGTTGCTGTAATTCTCTAACATCACTTCCCTGTACAAATTCCGCTGAGCAGGGTACAGGCATTCCCACTTATCTGCAAAGAAATAAATGGCCACATCCCTGAATGACAATGTTTCCTAAAATCCAGAAAAATTAATGAGTAACACACATTAAACTATTAATAATAAGTGAATATAAAAAGCATCATGTGTCTGTTGATAAAATTCCAGGATGACAGGAGAGCTGGAAGTGTTTCTGACATAGGTGAATGATATTATAGATACTTCTGATGTGGCCACTAATAGGTTTTTCTGCCCCCCAATAATAGGTTTCTCTGCAGATGCAGTTAGCCAGATCAGGCGGAATTGAAAAAGTATAACAACAGGTTTATTTGAACAAAGCAACTCCCAGGCAGGTTCTCTAGTCCCAGAGATGGAGGCTGGAGAAGCTGTGCCCACAAATGAAAACAGGGAGACTTTATAGGTTGAGGGCGAAGGGTGATGACACATCTTCCACAAGCTAAGTTTTGTGCCCAAGATGGTCCAAAGCTGAGCACTGTAGGCAGAGACTTGGGCGGCTGGCAACTTGAGGGAACTTAGATCACCTCTGAGAAGGTAGTCTGCAACCGAGGAAAGGTAAGTGCTCAGCTCACCCATTTCCCAGCCTTCCTCTTACCAGGAGACAATCAGATGCAGCGGGGAGTCATGTCAAGCAAAAACTCGTTTATTATTAGACAGTAAGTGTCTTTTATATCAGACCCCTAGGAGGGGGTCGTAGGAACCAACAAATCGTTTTAAAGGTCACCCTATATTCATTCCTTTGTCTTCCAGCTGTTTATATACTGACACCATCCTGTCTGATTTTTCTATCTAATGGGCCCTCCAGATTGTGTAACGCAAGCTGGGGGTTCCAACTGAACAGACACCTGATTTCACACTTGACCTATCTTCAAGAGAAAGGCAGAAGAGGCTATAAACATATCAATACTGGAGTTTTAAGAAAGATAAAAAGGTTAATGAATTCATTCACAAGAGCATATGCATTTTCTATGGTATGCTTATAATACGTAGAACGTACGTGTATCACAGTAGAAAAAATCCTGGTCAGGGAGGGGGCACTCAACTGACACACACAATCATGAATACAATGAAAACAGATTTTGATACAGCATTTCTGGGCAAAGTTATGGGTATCTGGCCTCCAATTTCTTGTAGATAACATTAAAAGCCAAAGAAGACTGCGCACTGATCCACAACAACGCAACACTGGCCACTTCCCCATTGCACTCCCACAGTGGCTCATAGAATAAGTCAGGCAGGAAGGCAGTCCCGAGAGGAATGGTTAAACTGGTAACTTCTGAATTCTAATACCAGAGAGGTCTCCGGTTATAGTGATCCATCTTAAGGTTGTCGAAGAGTAAAGAGAAGCTGAACTGAAATACAGAAGTAGACAACAAATAATGAAAATAAGGACAGACTGTGAGATGGAGATTTGCAGAACAAATACACACAATTAACCAAACATTTGATTATTTAAAAAGATAAGATGATCCAACTCCTAGACAAGCCAACAAGTGTTAGGTCTCAAACAGGGGACAAATGGCTACGGACCTAAGGTGCCTATTTAACACATCAAAGAGGACCTGGCTGCCAGGTTCACCCAGCATCCCTCAGTCCCTACCTGTTACAGGCTGTGCCTGGCATACCCAGCCCTGCCCCTCCTCTGCCCATACCCTGAACTCTCTAGCTCAGGGGCTGAGATGCCCTTTGCCCAGCTGCCCTTCCCTATATAATCCTGCCATTTGGGTACCTGGCATTTTCCTGTCTACCATTTACCCTCCTGGCTGTCCCTTCTCCCCACTCCCCTCCCCTCTCCTTACATGGCCCATCTCAGGGTCATGTCCACTCTGGACTCTCCCAGATGTCTCTGCCTCTGACTGTGCTCTCCCTTGTATCTACAGTAAACCTCCTCCACCATACCTAGAAGCAGCCATGTTTTTCTTTTTCATTTTTATTTTTCATTCACCAACAGAGAGAAAAGAATAGAGGAATACCCTAAACTAACAAAATCCATAACAAGGGCAAATGTTCCAATAGATTCTAATGAAACAGAGATGATCAGGAAATGCTTTGCAAACTTATGTTCCAGAACATTAGAATATTTCGAAGAAATGGATCCATTTATAAATACTATGAGCTACTGAACATAAAGCCAGAGATATATACAATCTAAACAGACTCATAATCAAAAGGAAATTAAAGCAGTCATTAAAAGTTTTACCACAAAGTAAAGAAAGTCCAGGGCCAGATGAATTTACTGCTAAATTCTACTAAATTTCCAAGGAAGATCGAACACCAATACTTCTCAAAAGCACAAAGACAAGGAAACTCCGAGCTCATTCTAAGGAGCCAGTGTGAGCCTAATATGAAAACTAAATGAGTACACACACACACACACACACACACACACACACACACACACTATCCCTAATGAACACAGATACAATGAAAACTCAACTTAATTCCCACCTTGAGGTATCAGACTTCTCAATTTTGCTTTTGCTTTGGTCTGACTTTAACTAGCCCTGGTTACCCACACTTGGAATAAGATATAGCCTGTTTTTGATTTGGCAAGAAATAATAGTTGAGAGATTTTGGACTTTGAAAGAGATGTTGCATATTGTTGTATGATATTTCGTTTGTGTTCTGACAAAGCTTGCCTGGAGATCAGAGGGCGGAGCTAGCCCCTAGTTAACCATAGAGGCCAGGAAGTGGTGGCACACACCTTTAACCCCAACACTTGGTGGGAGGAAGCAAGAAGATCAGGAGTTCAAGGCCAGCCTGGGCCACACGAGACTGAAGCAGTCTAAAAGAGAAACAGCTAGGCGGTGGTGGCTCACACCTTTGATCCCAGCACTTGGGAGGGTCACCTCTTTAATCCAAGCACAGTTGTGAGATGGAGACAGAATATAAGGTGGGTGGAGACAGGATCTCGGGCCCATTCAATCTGAGGTTTCATAGAGACAGGACCACTGCCATTTGGTCTGAGATTTTGTAAAGGTAAGAAGTCTCTGGTGGCTGGCTGCTCTGCTTCTCCAATCTTTCAGCTTTCACCCAAGATATCCGACTCTGGGTTTTTATTGTTAAGAATAATTAGGATCATGCTTCAGGATATTAAAAAGATGAACTTTAAATTTGAATCTTTAAAGAATGTGGACTTTTAGACTTATATTGTATTATGATATGAATATTGACATTAGATCTTGAGGATAAATAGGAAAAAGAAAAGTTATGATTTAATAGTTACATGCTTCTGTGTCAAGGTAACAAGGAATCAACTATGCTGGTGTTTGTAGCTAACATTCCGAATTCTAAAGCTTAAATGAAAAAGCATAGCTTCCGCTCCTGTTTACCTGTGAGATGGCCACCTGCCAGGGAATACTCAGCTTGAAGAACGGCAAGAGCTGAAGTTGGGAGACAGTTTGTTTGAAGGAACTAGAGCAGAACCCCAATGGCAGAACTAACTGCTGAGATCACTATGTATGAATACTCTGCACAGACCATCATGGCTTTGAATGGAGAAGTGTTTGATGTTCAGGCCAGTCTCCTTACTGTGCACTGCCTATGTGTGAAAAGCAGAAGACATGCTACCAGGATCTCGTTTCCTTGGATTTTTAGCCAATACAATTAAAGGCAAGAAGTTCAGGGGCACCTGAGATTGGCAAAATCTAATTTATATGTGGAAAAAATACAAATAATTTCTAGCATGGAGTGAGGCAAAATGTGATTCACTAAAATAAATAAATAAATAAAATAAATAAAAAGGGGGGAAAAAGCTGTAAATTGAAACTAATCCCATAATTGGGAGGTAGAGCCTAATGTTCTCTCCATTGATGAAGCTGTTACTGAACAGAAGCCTAGACCAGCAGAAGTGACAGAGCAGAACTCTTAAGAACTCCTGCATTTCCTGTGACCCACAGAGGCATTTGAGAGAATCCATACAAATCGGACTACCAGGAGATTGTGAGAAGTCAAAGCTAGTTGCAAAGAGAGGGACAAATTCCTGATCAGCCTTCAGCCAATAGTAACCCTCCATTTCAAACCTGGGGTAACTGTCATTTACAGGACAAACTGCTTAAAAAAATACTACAAACATCATGAAGTTGCTAACTCACCATCTCTGTCCAGGATCTTGTTCCACATAAATGAGACAGGAAGCAATCCAATCATTAATCTTTGTAAATACATTTTCAACAAATTGACTCACAGAATATCACTGGAACACTGAGAAAGACATGGGAAGCCATAGGTGATATTGAGACAGAATGTTTCAAAATAAGCACTATGTGCTTCATCCTGCATGCTAGATGTCTAATTGGAAACATGAATTTTAAGTACTCAATATGTGGCTACTGTTTAGTCTTCCTGAAATGTCAGGTGCAGTGTCTTCTGTAAATAGCTGGGCCTCATTTTTATCCATATGACTTAAAATATAGCTACCTCTAAGAAGAGAACAGTTCAATACAGTCTTTGAAAGCCACACAATGTGATACACACTTTTCAACTTAAATCACACCATTGCATTTGCTACAACTATGGCTGGGCTCATTGACAGAAACATTTATAACCTGAACCTAGAAAATGATGAAAATGTATGCTGCTTCTGTTCATCACTTACATATTTTTTACTTTTACTCAAATCTGTTAAAAATACCTTCTATATATTCTCTATGGCCTCTGGCCTATGTCACCCAGACTACCAGGAACTGAATGCCAACACCCAGCACACCTTCCCTTCAAAATTTTCCTAGAATGACGTGTCTAACATAACAAGTTATTAAACAACAATACCACCTATAGTTGGTGGGATTGAAAACTGGTGGAGCCACTCTAGAAATCATTGTGGAAAAACCCTAAAGAGCTAAAAATAAAGCTACCACATGATCCAGCTATACTACTACTTGGCATATGATCAAAGGACTTGGCAGCATCTTCCAGAGACACATGTTCAGTCATGTACATTGCTGCTCTAGTTACAATAGCTAGAGAATGGAAACAACTTAAATGTCCTTCAACATATGGATGATGAAATATGGTTCATATACACTATGGAATACTATTCAGTTGTAAAGAAAAAAGAAATTTGTGAGTAAATGGATAGAACTAGGAAAGATCATAGAGAGTAAGGTAATCCACACCTAGAAAGACTCTGCCAGGGCTGTCCTAGACTCTTCTCCTTTCCTGGGATAAGGAACCAGCTGTTCTGTCTCAGAAAGGCAGGCTGGACTTGGGCAGTGCCTGGTCCTAAAGCAGCATTCACTCCCCTCGCTGGCGCCATCGTCTTCTCCCCATTCCTGACGTGGCATCCTGAGATTTTGTCCCAGCCTTGGTCAGCACAGCACTTCTCCATCAGCTTTGTCCTGTATAGCAGCTACTCCCTCCAAGCCTGATCATGCACACCTTGTCCAATTCCTCAGGCCTACAGGGCTGCACTGCACCATGAACCGATCTCCAAGTGGGAGTTCCAACCAGAGCCCAGAGCAGGATCTAACACCTAGCTGGGGGAGAAGTATGTGCAGATGGAACACAAAAGCACAGTTTCTAGAGCCTGGCTTGTGATGTCACAGTAGGAGAGACTAAATTGCCTACCAGCCAGTGCAAAAGAGTTCTATGAACACACAGAGGGCCATGTACAGTTCCTGGACTACTTCTGCAGGTGAGGTTGGATGGAAACAGCAGCCTCTGCACATGGACATTCACAGGGACTCAGGCTGCATTTGACATCCAGGATTCACAACACGAGATGTCTGAATGTGAGGCTGGCTTTTCATAGTAAAGCTTACTAGATTTGTTTCTAGCCATTTTATTGTGCTTTAAAATTTAGTCCATAATGGAACATTCTCAGTGACTCAATTTTTACTTTAAAACATTTGGCTTCAAACTAATATGGCAATTCACTAACTCTTAAAAATGAATTTTGAAGCCAGGCCTTGTAACACCTGAGGCCTGACTGGGCTAGAGTGAGTTCAAAGCTGGCCTGGCAATATAGGGAAAACATTAATGATGGAGACACAAAGATAACAACAAATAGTGATGTAGGGGTGGCTAATTCTGGGGCCCATCCCTTGACAGCAGGAGGATATGATTTCAGTAACCTGTTTATACATAACCCCTTGATCTTACCTATTAACATACTGTGTGAGCCATAGATGAGTCACATTCCACAGCTAGAAAAACAATTTCTGTGTGAACACTGTATAAGTGATACGGGCCAGAGGGCTGTTCAGAATCTTTATACAAGGCTCAAACCCTGCTTTCTGGGTAGGCATGGTAGAACACTGTAGTGAGTCCTTTACTGTCCCACCAGCCAGCTCCCAAATCATAACATGGAGACTTCTTACTAATTTGAAAGCTTGGCCAACAGCTTAGGCTTGTTTCTAAGTAGTTCTTATAATTTAAATTAACCCATATCTTTTAATCTATGTTCTTTTATGAGGCAAGATTTGTTTTGAGTTAGATTTCCGGACCTCCAAATCTATGTTGTGTAAGAAACTACAAAGATAAATGCCCAAAATACCAGCTGAAATTGAAAAAAGAAAAGAAATAATCCTGCACATCCTATCAGAGGATATTGTACTCAAAGTAGAAATAGAAAGACTAACTTCAGAAAGTGGACAACTAATTGGTGAATAAATAATATATATCTTTAAATGAACAGTGAAATAAATCCAAGAGGAAGGCAGTCCTAAAAAGAAAAGTTACACTAAGATTCTTAATTGAATATAAGAAAAGTCTCAAATAAATAATCTAATGATGCATTTCAAAGCTGGAGAAAAGAAGTCAAACCAAAATGCAGAAGTTGACATGAAGTATAAACAATATATACTAAAAATAATAAAAATGAGGACTGAAATTCACGAACTAGATAGACTTGATGAACAGTATACTAAACAAAAAGCAGGTATCTCATAAGACAGACAAGAGACTCTAACTCCCAGTGAAGCAACCAGAGATAGATAGGGGGTGATAGTGGAGGAGGGAGGAAATGGAGGGAGGAAGGAAAGAAGGAAGGAAGGAAGGAAGGAAGGAAGGAAGGAAGGAAGAGGGGAGAGAAGGAAGACTGAGACCTAAATTAATGGAAGACAAAAGGGAGTTGTTACAACAGACTCCAATGGAATACAGAAAACCATCACAGAAGCCTTTGAAACTTATTTTCCAAAACATTTAGAAAGGTTAGAAGAAATGAATACACTTCCAAATATATACAACTGAATGAACATAAAGCCAGAAGATATAAACATCCTAACCAGCCCTATAACAATAAATATACTGAAGCAATAATTAAAAGTCTAACTGCAAAGTAAAATCCAGGACCACATAGACTTACTGCAAAATTCTCCCAAGCTTTAAAGATCGAATGACATTATTCAAATTCTTTCATAAAATAGAAACAGAAGAAACTACCAAGAACAGAAAGGAAACTACCAAGAAACAGAAGGAACCACAAGGCTAATTCTAAGGAGGTGGTATAACAATAATAACAAAATTAGAAAGACACACACACACACACACACACACACACACACACACACCCATACAATAGTATATCACTATCCATAATGAACGTTTAGATACTCTTTCCCCCACAAACCAAACCAAACCAAAACCCCCAAACCTAAAAACTTCTCAAAGAATTTCACACTTAGATTATAAATCACAACTAATAGGGTTTTATCTCCTAAGGTTGGCTCAATATATGTAAATCAACATAATGCAGCATATTAATAGACATAAAGACAGAAATCACATGACCATTTCAATGGATGCAGAAAAGGTACCTGATGAATTGCAAAACACATTGAGGAAGAAACTCGGAACAGATGGAACATCTCTCAAAATAATAAAGACAATGGATGACAAGTGGATGGCCAACTTTACTAAGTAGAGGAAAAATAATGGAAACAGTCCCAGGAAAATCTGATATGAGACAAGGGTTACTTATCTGTAGTCTTACTGAATAATATGCTCTATTGTTAACTAGAGAATTAAGACAATATAGAGAGCAAAAGGACAAAAATGTGAGCTGAAGTTAAACTATCCTTATATCTAGATAGTATGATTCTTTAATTCAAAGACTTCATATATACCACCAAAAACTTATGAATCTGATACTTTCAGTAAAATAATAGCTCACAAACTCAACATACAAACATCATTAGCCTTATATACATCAATAACAGGCTCTCTGAGAAACTGGGGAGAAATGCCCATTCATAATAGGAGATGAAATAGAAGAGGAAGAGCGGGAAAAGGAGGAGGAAATGAGGAGGAAGGGGAAAATATTTACTGGGGTAACATTAACCAAGTTGGTGAAAGACTACAAGCTCTCAGTATGTGGTTTTGGCAAGCCTGGAACTACTGTTAGCAAAAGATCAAAATACTGAACACAGTTTCCAAAGGAAGATATTAGATGACAGAAAGAAACCACATGTCATGGATTGGCAGAGCTCACACTCTCAGACTGTCAACACTGATAAAAGCAATCGACACAGTCAATGCTATCCAGGCCAAATTCCAATGACATTCATCATAGAACCAGGAAAAAAAAGAAAAAAAGCAACTCATTTGGGAACACTAAAGACCACAGACAACATAATTTATACAGAACAAAAGAAGTGAGGTATATCACATTACTTGACCTCAAACTATACAACCTAGTGAAAAGGACTACAAGATACTCATACAAAAACAAACAAAACACCAACAACAAATAAGACAATATAATGAATGTAAAGTGAGATATAGACTTGAACCAATATGGTAACAAAAATGTCAAAACCATGTCATGTAACAGAGCCTTTTCACCAATTACAGGTGGCAAAACTAGATGTGTCTATTTCATCCTATAGAAAAATCAGTTTGGACCTGAGAAAATAACTGAATATTAAAAATCCAAAAAAGTGGCAGGCAGTGATGGCAGTCTATAATCTCAGCACTTGGGAGGCAGAGGCAGGCGGATATCCGAGAGTTAGGGGCCAGCCTGGTCTAGAGAGTGAATTTTAGGACAGCCAGGACTACAAAGAGAAACCCTGTCTCAAAATACAAAAATTAAAACAAAAAATGCAAAAAAGTATTATAAATACTAATACCACATTTGCATCAACATGAATACCACATGTGCTATCAAAATCTGTAGAAAAATATCATCGTAAGTAAATTTTTACTGTTAAATCATCTGTGCAGTGTGTGTAATGAGGGTAATTGTCAGACTGGGACAAAAAGGAAATAGGGAAACAGGAGCAAGAGAGAGTGGTGTACAGCATTAAATAATAAGAGAGTGGTGTAAGCATTAAATAATAAGAGAGTGGTGTACAGCATTAAATAATAAGAGAGTGGTGTACAGCATTAAATAATAAGAGAGTAGTGTACAGCATTAAATAATAAGAGAGTGGTGTACAGCATTAAATAATAAGCTCTCACTTTTCTTTGGCTTGCAGCATTATTTTTTTCTCTTGCTGCAATAAAAGACTCTCACATGAGTAATGTCAGGAGAAACAGTTTAATATTGCTCATTGTACACAGGCAATGTTTTTCTTAGTTACTTTTCTGTTGTGATTAAACACCATGACCAAGGCAACTTATAGAGGAATGACTTGACTTGACTTTATGGTACAGAAGGGATCAAAGTCCAGGACAGAGGGAGGGGATGGCAGCAAGCTGCAAGGTGGCTGAAGCAGGAAGCTGAGCATTCCCATCCTCAATGGCAAGCAGGAAGCAGAGAACAAAGTGGATACAGAGGGAGCTTTTATTCTCAAAGTTCACCTCCAGTGACCTATTCCTAAACCTCCCCAAATAGGGCCACCAACTCAGGGGACAAATGTTCAAATGCCTAAGACTACAGGGTACATGTCTCATTCAAACCACGACACCGTGAATCACGGTGAGAACGGGCAGCCGTAGCTGAGGCAGCTGCTCAGGTCTCAACAGTCAGGAAGCAAAGGAAGACAGATGAATGGTTGTTCTCAGTTCATTTTCTCCTTTTTCACCATCCGGGATCCTAGTTCAAAATCGATGGTTCTTACCATAATCAACAGGTCTGACCACAACCCCCAAAACAAACACCCCAAACTCTGCCAGAATCAGGGATGAATGAGTTAAAAAGGTTTTTCCAAATTCTTTACATTTGTAAAGTTTCTCTCCAGAATAAATACCCTCTTAGACAAAGTTCAAGGTACCACACAATACCTTGTCACACATACTTCACACGTGAAGGGATTCTCTTGAGCATGAGCCCTTTGATGTTTCTTAAAGTTTGAAGTACAGTAAAACATTTTGCCACATTCTTCATATCTGAAAGGTTTCTCTACAGTGGGAAGTACCTCATGTTTAATAAAGACTTAAAGATTAATAAAGGTAAGGTTTCTCTTCAGAATGAGTTTTTTGGTGTTGTTCAAAGCCTGAAGTACAGTAAAGTTTTGACACATTATTTACATTTGTGGGGTTTCTCTCCTGTGTGAATTTACTGATGTTAGCTAAGTCTTCAGCAAGTATAAAATACTTCGCCACATTCTTCCCATTTGTAAGGTTTCTCTTCATTATGGAGTAATTTGTGTAGAGTAAGGTATGAATGAGTAGAAAAGGCTTTTCCACATTCTTCACACTTGTAGGGTTTCTCTCCACTATGAATTCTCTGGTGTTTAGAACGTCCTGAGCGAGTACAAAAGACCTTCCCACACACTTCACACTTGTAGGGATTTTGAGAATGAATTCTTTGATGTTCCTTAAGGAGTGAAGGGTAGCTATATGATTTCCCACATTCTTCACATTTGTAGGGTTTCTCTCCAGAATGACCAAGTCTGTGCCTCATAAGGTATGAGTGAGTAGAAAAGGCTTTTCCACATTCCTCACAATTATAGAGTTTCACTTCAGCATGAATTCTTTGGTGTTTAGAAAGTTCTGAGCGAGTTCTAAACATACTGCCACATATTTCACAACTGTATGGTTTCACTCCAGAATGAATTCTTTGATGTTCCTTAAGGATTGAAGGATAACAAAATGTTTTGCCACATTCATCACATTTGTATGGTTTCTCTCTAGAATGGCCCAATTTGTGTCGAATGAGGTATGAATGAGTAGAAAAGGCTTTTCCACATTCCTCACAGCTGTAGAGTTTCACCTCAGCATGAATTCTCTGGTGCTTAGAAAGGTCTGAGCTAGTTCTAAACATGCTGCCACATACTTCACACTTGTAGGGTTTCACTCCAGAATGGATAATTTGATGCCCCTTCAGGTTTGAACGATAGTAAAACGTTTTCCCACATTCTTCACACTGGTAGGGTTTCTCTCCAGTATGAATTCTTTGGTGTTGGTGAAAGTATGTAGATCTACGGAATGCTTTCCCACATTCTTCACAACGGTATGGTTTCTCTCCAGAATGAATTCTTTGATGTTGCTTTAGGGTTGAGGGGTAGGAAAAGGCTTTACCACATTCTTCACACCTGTAAGGATTCTCTGCAGAATGAATTCTTTGATGTTGCTTAAGGAATGAGGGTAAATAAAAGGCTTTGCCACATTCTTCACACTTGCAGAGATTCTCTGCAGAATGAGTTCTTTGATGTTGCTTAAGCAATGAAGGGAAATAAAATGCTTTTGCACATTCCTCACACTTGTAAGGTTTTTCTCCAGAATGAATTTTCTTGTGTATATAAAGTGCTGACCGAGTACTGAAGGCTTTGCCACATTCCTCACACTTGTAGGGTTTCTCTCCTGTATGAATTCTCTGGTGTATAGAAAGTGCTGAGTGAACACTAAAGACCTTCCCACATTCTTCACACTTGTAGGGTTTCTCCACAGGATGAATTCTCTGGTGTTGAATAAGGAGTGAGTTCCAATCAAAGGCCTTGTCAAATTCTTGACATTTATATGGTGTTCCCCCTAGTGAGTAAAAGTTGAGATATGAATAAAATCTGAGCAACAGTCCTTATATTTATAGTGCTTATCTTTAATATGGACATTGTTACTCATACTTATAATTTTATAGACAAATGAGAAACTACATTTCCATACCTATATTCACTGTAGTGAAATTCAGAAAACAATGTAGATGGAAACAATATAAACTTCTATTGAAAGATGAAGACAAAAAATAATATAGAAAATATTGAAGCCATTATCCAAGTTAAATGGCTAAGGAAATTGTACCATCAGAAATAATAAAGACTTCTTAAGGGCATTATGCTAAGAGACATAAGCCCACTAGACAAATTGTTTGATCAGACACAAAAAGTATATTATCTATACTGGGCACTCTTCTGTTGTTGTAAAAAATACCATGACCAAGGCAAATTTACAGAACAATATGAGTGTATCATGGAGGACCATATGAAAGCAAATAGCAGGCAGGGTAGCCAGAGGAGAAGCTGTGGCTCATACTGTGCCCAAACCATGAAGCAGAAGAACAAGCTAGCAGTAGAGGGAGGATTCTAACATAACTCCCAGTTATGTACCACATCCAGCAAGGCTAGGGACCAAGGATGCAGAGACAGGAGTCCATGGGGAGACATTCTCAGTCAACTACAGTAGCCAAACTTGAATACCTAGATATTAATTTTGATTGTCTTAAATTAAATGAATGTATAAACACACAGTTTTTATCTTAAGAATAGAGTTTTAGTTTTGGATGTTTGAAAAGATTTGTTTCCTAACAAGTTAACCACCTATAATACTGTGAAATAATAGATGTCAAGAGTCGAAAACAGTATTTTATGTTAACTTTTCATAAAAAGAAAATAAATTCCTAACAATACAGACTTACAAAAAACTTCGAAGTTTGTGTATAAATGACAGACTCTTGATAAAGGCAACATTACCATCAATGAGTAAACCACAAAGCTAGCCTATCTGTACTCATTCATGAGCTAAAACAATTGAATAACATAATATCAGGACATAAAAACATGGGACTCATATTTACCTAAAGTGGAAATATACAGTCCTGATGTTCACAGAACTAATGCTCATATATTTATAAAAAAAAAAAAAATTTATATTGTCCTGAATTGCTTAGCATTGGACATTTAACTCACAGAAATATATTAGTTGCATGTGAAGAAATAATTTAAGGAACTTAAAGTACAAAATAGTAACACAGAAAATAAAACTACAAAATAAGAAAAAGGTTAGTGAGTCCACAAAATTCTGGTCATCAAAAATATGCTTCTAGGTGTGGTTTTTATTTAGGATGTTATACCCACAAAGGGAATGCATTTTAAATGACGTAGCGTATGTCATAACAAAAAAAAAATCACTAGAATACAGCATAATCATTCATAGCTTCATGTGAAATTTGTAACTAACAAGATGCACAAGACAGGGAACAAATCCATGTTTAAAGTCACTGCACTTACAGGTCTTTGGAAACGTGTGGGAATTTTCAGAGGGGTAAAGAACAGTGAAAAGTCAGTTACAATATAAACTCAGCAAAATTAAAAACTCTGACTCACTGTAAATATAAGTAGAGCTCACTGGAGGGGAAGAACAAAGCTTAGAGACTTAAACCACCAGACATCTGGCAGATGTCCTTCTGTGACAGCAAAAGACAGAGAAGGAGATCCTTAAAAAATGACTCTACCAGAACACGCTGTCTCAATGCTCAAGACACAGCCTGGCTTTCTGTTGGATCTCTGACCCCCGACTCTGTCCACTCTCCCCCTCATTCCTACACACCTGGGTGCACGGCAGCTGCCGCTTGTCTTTTCACATCTGAAGGCCCTTGTCTTTGTTCCAGAAATGTGACCAGGTATGGCTTACAGGAAGCAAGACCTGTTGTGGGGGAAGGGAAATATCATTGTTAGTGTTTTCTACTGGGAATGAGCATCCTATTCCAGTATTAAACTTACAAGAAAAGACTAAAGAATTGTAGGAAATTAGTTTACTAAATGTTTCCTGAGAAACACATATAGAATATGTAAGAAATAATTTATAATCTGAAGATCCTTAATTTCATTTACAAAGTAAATATGAAAGCTTTAACGTGTGCTCCATGCCTCATACTACCGAGTTTATAGAATTACAACCAGAATGAAGGAAACGTATTAAAAAACAAAAACGGTCATTTTCTGGCGGCGCGGAACTGGGTAGCCAACGGCCTGCAGAGCAACATGCCTAAGTTTTATTGTGACTACTGTGATACGTATCTGACCCATGATTCTCCATCTGTGAGAAAGACACACTGCAGTGGTCGGAAACACAGAGAATGTGAAAGACTACTACCAGAAATGGATGGAAGAGCGGGCCCAGCGCCTGACTGACAAAATAATGGCTGCATTTCAGCAAGGAAAGACACCTCCAGCTCCATTCTCTGCTCCTCCTCCTGCAGGGGCCATGATCCCACCTCCCCCCAGACTCCCGGGTCCTCCTTGCCCTGGCATGATGCCTGCACTCCACATGGGAGGCCCTCTCATGATGCCAATGATGGGTCCTCCTCCTGGGATGATGCCCGTGGGACCTGCTCCTGGAATGAGGCCACCCTTGGGAGGCCACATGCCCATGATGCCTGGGCCTCCAATGATGAGACCTCCTGCTCGACCTATGATGGCGTCCACTCAGCCTGGCATGACTCGGCCAGACAGATAAGAGCAGAAAGGCTCTTTCTCAGTTTTGTACTTGTTCTGTTTCACCAGGAGATGACGGTGCTGAGCCTGAGTGTTTCCCAGCTGCACGACAGGAAGGCTCCCATTCTGAACAGAGAGAAGTGGGGCAAAAAGTGCAGACCTCACTGATATTGTGAAATGTGAAAATAAAACTGTCAGCTGTTTCAGTTAAAACAAAAACAAACAAAAGCAAAAACAATCAAAAGGCCACATTAAAAACACAAGAAGAAATACAATAAAATATTTCTTAGAATATCAGCAATCTCCCTAATTTTCCCATAGAAACAGGTATACAAAAGTTACTGCTGGAAGGCACAAATTCCCATGGCATGTTCAACAAAGGGTGAAAGTTACATGTTTGGGGGGTGGGAATAAGAGTTCACTTATGGATGTAATCCTCACCCAAGAACACAAGGTTGCTGTAATTCTCCAACATCACATCCCTATACAAATTCCACTGAGCAAGGTCCAGGCATTCCCACTCCTCTGCAGAGAAATCAATGGCCACATCCCTAAATGACAGCATTTCCTGAAATAAAAGCAAATAATTAATTATACATATTAAATTAAAACCATAATAATTACATAAACAGCAGCATCTTGTGTTTGTGAATACAATTCTAAATTTTGCTCAGGATAAGAGAAAAGCTAGAAGTTCTTCAGACACAGATAAGTAACTGCTGTGGAAAAATCTGTTTGTACACTGTGAAGAATTATCACTTGGATTGGTTTACTAAAAAGCTGAATGGCCGATAGCTAGGCAGGATTTTGGGGGCAGGACTTCTGGTAAGAAGAAGGGAGGAGTCTTGGGAGTCTCAAGCCAAACCTGGAAGAAGCAACATGGGAAGTTCATAGATGAGGCAAACAAGTCTTGGGGCAGCACACAGATTAATAGAAATGGGTGAATTTAAGTTGTAAGAGCAGGCTGGCGACAAGCCTAAGCTACCGGCCTAGCATTTATCATTAATAATAAGTCTCAGTCTGGTTATTTGGGAGCAACTGCTGATCACAGAGAAACTCTGCCTACAAGTAACATTCCTAAGACACTTCTGATATGGTCATATGATCTCATCCTTGGTCTCACAAGGGTCACGCTTAATCCATCTTCAAGCAAAGAGAATGCAGAGATCCCATTATCTCATATGGATATTTGACTTATAACACATATAAACATTTCTCTCAGAAGAAAGTCTTGGTAAGGGAGAAGGTACTTATCAACCTTTAATATGCACAATCATGAATGTGAAATGCAAAGGAAATGTAGGATTCTGATGTAGAAGCTCAGGTAAAGATATGTACAGAGTGATGCTAATGCCAGCACACCAAGACATGAGCTGGAGAAGCCATAAAGCAGAACAGTAGGATGAAATCACAGACAAAGTGGAATCACAAGTATTTCAAAAAATTACAAATTACTAAGTGTAGTAATAACATTGTTTAAAGATTTAAAATACGCTGGACAACACTTTAACTTTTCTCGCCTCCATTTTCCTTTTTGTTTGTTTTCCTTTTTCAGAGAGCTATTTGTGCATTTGCTGTAATCCTACAGCAAGAATTATAATTTGTGATGCTACTTGCTATTTTCTCTTATTTTAATACTTTCTACACTTTAGTTTTTTTTTTTTTTAACACATAGAATTCTTAAAATGATCTATGAGAGCAGTGATAACACTTTTCCTATGACTAAATATAAAAAATATGAGAAATGTTCATTTTAATTTTGTAATAATTGTTACAGGGGTACTTTGCATAAGTCTTCATACCAGTTTCATATGCTCATCTATCTGGTCAAACACTTTTTTTCTGTTTATAATGTACAAAATCTTGCTTTCCAAGCATCTGAAATATACAATATATTTGGGTTATTTATAGCCACCACTCTGAGCCACAATTCTATAAGCTTCTTCTTCCTATCTAAATTCACCAGAGCGTTCATTCATCTGTGTCTCCTCAGGCCTCTCTTCCTCCTGAGCCTGACCCACAGAAGTGTGTGACAGAGAAATCATAAATTTTTGTATTTAGTCAACACGTTTTGCAATAATGACTAAGAGTGTAGAATTGGAACCCTGAAAAAGACACGATAGACCAAATGTCATATCTTTATTAGAAACACAGACTGTAAATTCATTTAAACTACTTCTAGTATCAATGACAAATGCTGCATTCTATATGACAGATGTCTCAGTATGACTGATTTTTAAAGTACTCAGAACACTATTACTGCATGTTCCTAATGAAATATTAGGTGCAGTCCATCCTATAAACAGTTAGGACTCACACTCTCATCCACATGATTCTTATTTACTATACTCAAAATGAACAATTAAATACAGTCTTTGAAAGAGTCTGCTAGACAAACACACATAACTGCTCAACTCATAATATACCACTGCATTTGTAAACAAATATGGAGGGACTCATTGACAGAAATATTTACAACTGTGTAACTGGATGTTTTCTGTCCCAACTATCCGGTCCCAAATAACTGAATCAGAGGCTAAATATGAATTATAACTGTTCACCCGATAGCTCAGGCTTGTTACTAGCTAACATTTACACCGAAACTCAATTCTTATCTATGTTTAGCTATGTGACTTGGTACTTTTTCTTAGTACGGCATTCTCATCTTGCTTCTCTGAGTTTGCCAGCAACTCTCTGACTCCACCCTTCCTCTTCCCAGGATTCTCCCAGTTCTCCCGCTCAACCTCTTCCTGTCAGCTTTTTATTAGCAGTGAGAGTAATACATATTCATAGTGTACAAAGATTGTTCCAGAGAACAACTGAAATGGAGAAAATGAAGAAAACCTATACTTCTCATTCTTGTTCTTTGTGACTGATTCCTATTTACATCTTTCTAAGTAACTTCTATTGCTTCTCTCCATGGCCTCTGAAATATGTCAGAGAGATCACCAGTAACTGAATATTATCACCCAGCACAACTTCACTTCAGCATTTTCCAAGAATGGCATGCTTATCATAATAAGGTTACTACTTGAGTTTGCTTAAAAATAAATAAATAAAAGCAATTCTTTCCCTTTACCTCAGTCACTCACAAAAATACTAAGAATAAAAATAGGGCTGGGGATTTAGCTCAGTGATAGAGCGCTTGCCTAGCAAGCACAAGGCCCTGGGTTCGATCCTCAGCTCAAAAAAAAAAAAAAAAAGAGTCTGTAAAGACAGGGACAGGAATGGATAGCATGAGATATTAGAGGAAGAAATTTCACATTAGCAGTTTTGGTGTCCCGGCTGGATGTGACAATAACTCATGTGAAGGACGGAGAAGGATGTGGTTGTTATATCCACATTTAGAACTGGAGTTCTGTTCAGGCTAAATGTAAAGAAGCATTCCATACACAGCTGAACTTGTGGTGTGTAAAGACAGTGGCAGGCATCCAAGTTAAAGAGAAAGAGAGAAGAATGTAAACCACTAAGGGCTGCATCAGTCGAGAACTGAAGAGAGAAATGGGAAAGGATCTAAATATCAGACTAAATGTGTAAGAAGCACAAACGGAAACAACTCAGGGAAGACCAGAAGAAAACATCATGAGGTCCTGACAGAAACTACTACAAATTAATAATCAAGGATATGAACATTCCCTGCAAATATGGAGGAATATTAGCAAGGAAAAGAATAGAATCCTCCCTTGCACAGTAAATGCAAACAATTATCTAATCACCAAAATGAATGCCTTTGACATGTTTTGTGGGAGCATTTTAAATTACATGTCGAATATAGCCAATAGACCTTCTCAAGTATACATTCTGAAAGTCAGTGTCAATTAGACATTTCTGTCAGTTCATTGGTGCTAAGTTAAGTAAAAGAAGCCATAAGTAGTTAGTACACCCATAAACTACATTTTAAAAAATCTTTTTTTTTGATACAGAATGTAAGTTTAGTCTAAGTTGGTCTTGAATAATTTATGATATGGAGGATAACCTTAAACTCTTAATTACCTCTTCTTTTCACAATGCAAAGATGATAAAAATGCACCAAGAGCAGGCTTCAGGGTTTTTTGTTTGTTTGTTTGTTTTTGTTTTCATTTACAGGTATGTTTAAAATATACATACCTGAAGGGTCTTTAGTTATATGAGAGCATACTGCTGCATCATCCCTACTTTGTAGGAAACCAGTTTTGATGCACAGGGCAGTGTACTCTTCCCATTTGAAATAATGTAAAACACAATGCTATTCTTGTCCTGTCGGCTAGTGATGTTAACTAGGAAGTGTCTGTATTGTATTTACAGTTTCAGAGTCAACAGGAATATTAGTATTGAAGATGAGTTAAAAGCCCATGTTTCTTATGAATAGCCTTTAATGCCACATAAGCACTTGGTTTGATTAAAGTGTTGTGAACTATGAATCTATACAAAAAATAAGTTGGGGAGTCTTCTATGTACAAATCAAAGAATCCTGGATGAACAACAGCTCTTCAAATTCACCTTTCAATCTTTCTGATACTGTATAAATACTTGGGCAAATGTCTCCAGAAGACTGTTAGGGGAGCATCGGGGAGCCTAGATGCCACTTTCAGGGACAGTGAGAGTTGCTGTAGGGAGTTTAGACACTGCAGTGTACCCTGAGATAGAAGAAAAGCTCATAATCAGAGAGCAATGTAAAGACTCTGTTAGATATGCAGGGCCACTTCTCATCCCCAGGGACACTCAAGTCCATTCCCTGAAGTCACTAGGCCACCTCTACCCTCCCATCAACTCATCACTTGTTTCTCAAAAGGAATTCAAACCTCTGACACCATACAATCTCTGACATAACTGGATGAGGTATTATTTTCTAGTGTTTTTCAGTCTGCAATATAGGATCAATAATTGCTTTAATGATGCAAAGCTCAAACCTCCTTTAAGACATTATACTGTCTCTACATAGGAGTATTAAGTCTGAGGATCCTGATTACAGATGTGGCCACGAAGGATTCCCCTTCAAAACAACAGTCCAGAAATCTAACAATTTATTCCAAAGAAAATGGGCCTAACATCCCATACACTAATCTCCTTAACAGAACCCTGTTCCTGGAAACTTCTATCAACTCAAACCAAGAGTAGCGGGCCGGCCATAAAGTACAGGAGGGGCCAGATCTCCAACTTGTAGAAGTCCTGAGAAATCTAACAGCCAAGTGAGAGTGGGTCAGCTAGGGAGAGCAGTTTCCCCAGACAAGCTGAAGGGGGCTCCTAGGGTAACACCTCAGGCGCAGGCAGTGAGCTGGACAACCCTGAGGGGCAATACCGGACTTTGCACCGTTCCACACTCTGGGCTACAAAGCTAGCTCTCCCACCCGAGAAGCGTCCTCTGGACTCCGGCAGCCGCGTCCTAACAAAGCTTTCACTCACAGCTCCACCCCCCATACTGCTCTTCCCACCCCAGACCTGCATCCAGGCTCAGTGGCCCAGCCTAGGTCTGTCTGCATAGCATCTCCTAGTCGACTTCTCCCCGCCTCTGGTCCCACCCAGGTCCGCTCCCTCCAAGCCGACCCACCCACCCCGCACAGTCCCTCGGGCTGCGCTGCACCCTGGACCAACCTCCATGTCAGAGATCCGATCGAGAACGAAGAGCAGGACCCTACACGACCGAACTTAGGGGAAGACAAACGTCTGCAGACGGGATGCGGAAGTGCGGATCGCAGAGCGACTGCTTGTGACGTCACGGTGAACACGACTACATTTCCCAGAAGTCTGTGTTCTCCCTGCTGTCTGCCGAGGAGGATGAATAGACGTAAGCCCTGTCTGCACCAAGTGCAGGCAGTGGGTGCTTTTGAACTCCTATTGGAAACGGGACGTGTTTGAACGTCACTTGAGACTTTGGCAGGAAAGTTTGGCATATCTGATCAAACCGTCGTCTACAAATTATAAAATCCTATTACCCTCAGGAAAAGGTGGCATTCACGTAATTGTACTTTAAAATAAGCAAGGGGCTAAAGTGGGAGGGCTATCACTTGAAGGTGATTTTCCAAATCAACCTTGGTGTCCTCGCCTTTCATGTGGTGTAAGATGAAAGGATCACACATCCAAAGCAGCCTGGGCAGAGGGAGGAAGTAAGTTGAGATAATTAAAGGTGCAGGGGAGGCCGATAAGACATGGAGGGAGTTGGACATACAGTATGAAAGAAAGGTAAAAAGCCACAAGGCAAAATGGAGTTAACAGAAATGGGTTAATTTAAGTTATAAGAGCTAGTGGGACAAGCCTAAGCTACGGCTGAGCTTTCGTAATTAATAGTAAGTCTCTATGTTGTTATTTAGGAGCTGGCAGCCCAAAGCAATGTCTGACTACCATCTTCTCTGATCTTGGAATTGCTCCTGTGTGGCCGAATTTTGAAAGTCATGTATCAGAAATACAATTAGGAGAATATTAAGTTTGCTTATTGGAATACAGAAAGTAGATTGGCACCATGGAGTAATGAGACCTCTTCTCTTTTCTCAGGAATGTTTATTCCTGTACTCATCATGCCTTAGAGCAAAGTGCAAACCTCTATACAAAGGAAAAGTTCACATGATGGGTAGTATTTCACAAGGAAGCTATTTCTGAGTGGAGACAGTAGGCTCTTATTGGTTTGTTGTTGTTGTTTTGTTTGTTTGTTTTCATTTCTGTAAGGTACTCATGTCCTCTTTCCTGTTTCTTTTATTCTTCTTGCATTGTTTAAGCATGAGTTTTAATAACTAGTGAATCTACTTTTAAATGACAATTACTAGTTTTATATACTTTATATTGAATTGGATTTTTAAATATTGTATACAAATTATATATATTGAGATTGATATTGTTAAAAATGCTGTACATATATTTTTCTAATTTTATTCAGGATATTGTACTTAAACAGTTCATTTAACAATGTAATGCAATTTGCTAATCCTTGAATGTTATTATTATCATCTATTAGGATATAAAGAAATGAAAGTAAGTAGTTAGACATTACAATCGAAATTGTAGTCATATTAGGTATGTTTTCAAGGTTGAACAGAGATATATTAGACACGTCATCTTCAAACCGTTCAGAGATCTACAGAATATGGTATTTAAAATGTTTTAATAACTTAGAATTTTTCTTCCTTTTTTTTATGACTATGAGACATGTCGAATCCTGGCAGCACCTACTTCAGCGAAGATATGGGCATTGAAGAAAATACATATGGAATTAACTTTCATTGTGGCAAAAGTTAGCCACTGGGCAATACAGTATCCTCGAATCAACTGTTGTCAAACAGGACAAAATGGACAGACAGGACACAAAACAAAGGACTACTGATCCTTGCCAAGACAAGTGTGGTTGCACCTTTAGCAACAAGCATCTTCTGAGGCCAGGACAATAGGCACCATCACTGAAATGGCCTTTGCAATCGGAAAAGGTACAGTGCCCCTTTCTTCAAAGGCAGCTGAACAGGCAATGGACCAATGGCTTCTGGTGTGCAGTAGAACAGTATCTGAAACATTTATTCTTGAAAGAGTAACTAGGCTGACAGACTCTAACCTCTCAATGGTAGACTGGCATTTAGTAAGAAAGATGAAGCCACCCACAAGCCAAGGGAAATGGACAGCCGAATTCCAAAAACAACAATTTCCAGAATATAAAATCCTGAATCATGACAGGACATTGGTGGAATTCAGGTTTGTCTGGTACATGTACTACTTGCACTGAATGTGAAGTCGAACTGTAGGCCTTGTGTACATCCTACTTCACAAATGAGTCTGTCAGAAATGCTAAGCCTATAGGCTGAAGATGATGCCCCAATGTTGTGGAGAAACCTCGGGTGACTGTCCAGGCAGCTGGTTGTTTCTGTTAACTCACATTTTTTTGGAAGTCGCTTGTTTGCACTTGCTGTTTTACTAGGTAATATTATTTCCTTCTTGGGTCTCTGAGGGAGTTCAAGAATTGATAGTTATAGTTATAGTTAGTTGAAGATTAGATAGTTGTAGTTATAGTTTTCCTTGTTAAGAATTTCAGAAAAACTCACTAACAAGATATAAAGTGTATAAGTTTGAAAGACATTATAAGATAGTTCTCTGTTAGTAATATAAGTTAGGATTGAAAGTGAATCAGGTACATTTTGGACTTACCAAAATAGGGTAGATAATGGAATAATTTCTCTGAGTTTGTCAAATGCAAATGGACTAGACATTGTTGATATATTTATTGTTTGTATATATTGTATATAATTATTGTACTTATTGTATATAGTTTTTCTTATATTAGTTGTAACTTTTTATTCTTTTTTATTTTTATTAGAAAAAAAGGGGAAATGTGGTGATATTTTATTTGTATGTTAATAAATAGTTTGCCTAGAGATCAGAGGATATAGATAGCCATCCATAAACAAAAGTCAGGTGGTGGTAGCACATGCCCTTAACCCAATCACATGGCAGGTAGAATCTCTGTGCATTCAAGGAGACAGCTAATTGTGTTGACACAGACCTTTAATCCCAGTACCAACCATAGAGACTTGGAGGTCTGTACAGACAGGCAGTGATGAGGAAGTGAGGTGGTTGGGCTAAGAGGCAATGAGAAGGCAGAACAGCAAGGTAATAAAGGCACAGGTTAGATAGGAAGAAGCTGGTTCTCCTGGGAAGCTATGACAGTGTGGTGAGCTAAGGTTAGCTGGTAGCTATCACTGTTTCTCTGATCTCCAAGGCTTTCACCCCTGTATTTGGCTCCGTGTTTCTTATTTAATAAGACCATTTAGAAATTCATTTACATGTTCCACTTCTTCATTCAATAAGAAATTCATCTACAATCTGGCAGGATCTCTGTGTATTCAAGGCCATAGTAGGGAACAGAGCTAAGCAAGCATAGTGACACATGCCTTTAATCCCAGTACCAACCATAGAGACCTGGAAGTCTATACAGACAGACAGTGACAAGCAAGTGAGGTAGCTGGGCTAAGAGAGCCAATGAGAGGGCAGAACAGCAAGGCAATAAAGGCATGGGTAAGACAGGAAGTAGCTCGCAATTGGAAGCTGCAGAGTTGGTGAGGTAAGGTTGGCTGGTGGTTTTCCCTATTTCCCTGATCTCTCTAAGGCTTTTACCCCTATACTTGGCTCCATGTTTTTTTTATTTAATATGACCATTTAGAAATTCGTCTACATGTTCCACTTCTTTAATTTCCCTAAACCTGGGGTCACTGATATTAGGCCCTACAGTCCTCTTTCAATTCCCATGTTTGTACAATAGTCTGCTGTATTCTCGCTTACTTTAACCCCATGATTTGGAATGACTTGAATCACTTTCAAACTTTTCCAAGAAAATCCCTACTCACCTGTGTGTTTTGGTACCTGGAGCACTCTCACAAATATCATCCATTTAAAAAAAAAAATCCTGATGACAGATTCTATTGTCCCTTAAAAATAACCACTTTGCAGTTAGTTTTCTCACAAGGATTTGTTAATTTTTTACTGGGTGTCCAGTTCCCTTGAAGTAGTGGAAATAGAAGAGCACACTGAACTACCCTGCTTTCTTTGGCTTACACCCTGTCTTGATAGGCAAGAAACAAACCATCCAGTAAGTACAGTGCATCACCATTTAAGTGCTGGCCTGTTGATGCAGTGGATGCAGATAAAGGGATGTGGGAATGAGTGCCAGATACTCCTGTGCCAGAGTCCTCTATTTTCTGGAGGTAGCATGTATGCTGAGTATTGACTAAGGAAGTGAAAACTGTAAGGCACACTCTTCAGCAGGTGGTACTGCTTCCGGGCCATCACTAAGGTAAAGATAGATGGGAAGCTTGGATAGGCAGAAAAATAAACCTGCCAGTGACCTAAGTCTGCTTGGGGAATGGGGAGGATGGAGTGACATGGGGGAGGTCAGGGGTAAGGAGCTGAGCAGTTCTTGGCAGAGGCCATTCCAAAAAATGGGATTATTCTGTTGTAGAATGTTATTTCAAGGTGTGTTACTTTTGTTTATGCTCTGGAATGTTTGTTTAATGCAAAGATTGTTTGATTAAATAAAATTCACATGCGGTCAGGAGGCAGCTAGCTGATAGGAAGCAGTAGGGAGGAGCCAGGTGAGAAAGGGTTTATAAGGAGGGAGGGGAGAAGCTCGGGGCTTTGTGGAGGACTCCAGCAAGGAGAGGAGGTGAGCTACTTGCTATTCAGCCTTTGAAGAGCAGAATTCCACCTTAACCTTTGAATCTTGAGTTCTTTAGAGGGAGAGAGGTTTATTTAAGTTCCCTCCATAGCTTTGTAAGAGTCGGAACTGGAGGGAACAAATCCCGCCCTCTGCACCCCCCTCTATGGCCCTTGGGGCCTAACCACTGCTGGTAGTGGCAGATTTGCAGTTGCTGATTCAGACAGCTGTGGCTTAAAACGGCAGCAACCATTTAAAATAAAGGACAACATTATTCTATGAAGGACATGCATGTTCAATGCAAGGACTTAAATTTTTTTGTTTGTTTTCCGGAGAAAACAAAGGAATCAGTTGTCCTACCTGTCTTTATTTTCTGGCAGAAAAAGAGGACTGTAAATCTACTTTTTGATATCCTTAAGTTTGGGAGCCCACAACTGACTCAGTTTCCCAGTTTGAATCTGAAGTCTATACTGATTTAATAGAGTTCAGGCTTGCTTACTTCAGGGCTATGAGAAAGTCCTGATAGCCCACAGGAAGGAACACACTATTTAGCTAGACACAGGCTGCTGACACCAGCTGGAGGTACACTGAGATAGAAAAATCAAACTGCCTGCTCCTTGACACAAGGCAGGATAGATAGTGGTTGAATGCCTGTGTTGAGCATTGTTCTACCTCTGTCCTTCAAAACTGTATATAAGCTGTCTGTGAAGTAAACTGGGGGCTGTCCAGCATTGTCCGGCAGACCTCTTGACTCTTTCCTGTTTTCTTCATTGTCTCTATAATCCACATGCCTCTACCCAGCTACCCAGCTGACTGTTGGCAGGCTCCGACACTTAAGTGACCCAGGATGTGCCTAACACTTGGTAGTTTTCTAGGTGAATGAGTTGGACCTGCTGATAAGTGCTACTTGATTTTCATTATAAATGATTCTGGTTACTGTCACAGTGAATATAGAAATCTGGAACTAGGAGACAGCTAATTGTTGACACAGACCTTTAATCCCAGTACCAACCATAGAGACTTGGAGGTCTGTACAGACAGGCAGTGATGAGGAAGTGAGGTGGTTGGGCTAAGAGGCAATGAGAAGGCAGAACAGCAAAGGTGGCATTCACGTAATTGTACTTTAAAATAAGCAAGGGGCTAAAGTGGGAGGGCTATCACTTGAAGGTGATTTTCCAAATCAACCTTGGTGTCCTCGCCTTTCATGTGGTGTAAGATGAAAGGATCACACATCCAAAGCAGCCTGGGCAGAGGGAGGAAGTAAGTTGAGATAATTAAAGGTGCAGGGGAGGCCGATAAGACATGGAGGGAGTTGGACATACAGTATGAAAGAAAGGTAAAAAGCCACAAGGCAAAATGGAGTTAACAGAAATGGGTTAATTTAAGTTATAAGAGCTAGTGGGACAAGCCTAAGCTACGGCTGAGCTTTCGTAATTAATAGTAAGTCTCTATGTTGTTATTTAGGAGCTGGCAGCCCAAAGCAATGTCTGACTACCATCTTCTCTGATCTTGGAATTGCTCCTGTGTGGCCGAATTTTGAAAGTCATGTATCAGAAATACAATTAGGAGAATATTAAGTTTGCTTATTGGAATACAGAAAGTAGATTGGCACCATGGAGTAATGAGACCTCTTCTCTTTTCTCAGGAATGTTTATTCCTGTACTCATCATGCCTTAGAGCAAAGTGCAAACCTCTATACAAAGGAAAAGTTCACATGATGGGTAGTATTTCACAAGGAAGCTATTTCTGAGTGGAGACAGTAGGCTCTTATTGGTTTGTTGTTGTTGTTTTGTTTGTTTGTTTTCATTTCTGTAAGGTACTCATGTCCTCTTTCCTGTTTCTTTTATTCTTCTTGCATTGTTTAAGCATGAGTTTTAATAACTAGTGAATCTACTTTAAATGACAATTACTAGTTTTATATACTTTATATTGAATTGGATTTTTAAATATTGTATACAAATTATATATATTGAGATTGATATTGTTAAAAATGCTGTACATATATTTTTCTAATTTTTATTCAGGATATTGTACTTAAACAGTTCATTTAACAATGTAATGCAATTTGCTAATCCTTGAATGTTATTATTATCATCTATTAGGATATAAAGAAATGAAAGTAAGTAGTTAGACATTACAATCGAAATTGTAGTCATATTAGGTATGTTTTCAAGGTTGAACAGAGATATATTAGACACGTCATCTTCAAACCGTTCAGAGATCTACAGAATATGGTATTAAATGTTTTAATAACTTAGAATTTTTCTTCCTTTTTTTTATGACTATGAGACATGTCGAATCCTGGCAGCACCTACTTCAGCGAAGATATGGGCATTGAAGAAAATACATATGGAATTAACTTTCATTGTGGCAAAAGTTAGCCACTGGGCAATACAGTATCCTCGAATCAACTGTTGTCAACAGGACAAAATGGACAGACAGGACACAAAACAAAGGACTACTGATCCTTGCCAAGACAAGTGTGGTTGCACCTTTAGCAACAAGCATCTTCTGAGGCCAGGACAATAGGCACCATCACTGAAATGGCCTTTGCAATCGGAAAAGGTACAGTGCCCCTTTCTTCAAAGGCAGCTGAACAGGCAATGGACCAATGGCTTCTGGTGTGCAGTAGAACAGTATCTGAAACATTTATTCTTGAAAGAGTAACTAGGCTGACAGAGTCTAACCTCTCAATGGTAGACTGGCATTTAGTAAGAAAGATGAAGCCACCCACAAGCCAAGGGAAATGGACAGCCGAATTCCAAAAACAACAATTTCCAGAATATAAAATCCTGAATCATGACAGGACATTGGTGGAATTCAGGTTTGTCTGGTACATGTACTACTTGCACTGAATGTGAAGTCGAACTGTAGGCCTTGTGTACA
Organism: Onychomys torridus; assembly: GCF_903995425.1. NCBI lineage: Eukaryota > Metazoa > Chordata > Mammalia > Rodentia > Cricetidae > Onychomys > Onychomys torridus. The sequence continues at coordinate 71,383,395 of NC_050457.1, read as the reverse complement.
TCCTACTTCACAAATGAGTCTGTCAGAAATGCTAAGCCTATAGGCTGAAGATGATGCCCCAATGTTGTGGAGAAACCTCGGGTGACTGTCCAGGCAGCTGGTTGTTTCTGTCAACTCACATTTTTTTGGAAGTCGCTTGTTTGCACTTGCTGTTTTACTAGGTAATATTATTTCCTTCTTGGGTCTCTGAGGGAGTTCAAGAATAGATAGTTATAGTTATAGTTAGTTGAAGATTAGATAGTTGTAGTTATAGTTTTCCTTGTTAAGAATTTCAGAAAAACTCACTAACAAGATATAAAGTGTATAAGTTTGAAAGACATTATAAGATAGTTCTCTGTTAGTAATATAAGTTAGGATTGAAAGTGAATCAGGTACATTTTGGACTTACCAAAATAGGGTAGATAATGGAATAATTTCTCTGAGTTTGTCAAATGCAAATGGACTAGACATTGTTGATATATTTATTGTTTGTATATATTGTATATAATTATTGTACTTATTGTATATAGTTTTTCTTATATTAGTTGTAACTTTTTATTCTTTTTTATTTTTATTAGAAAAAAGGGGAAATGTGGTGATATTTTATTTGTATGTTAATAAATAGTTTGCCTAGAGATCAGAGGATATAGATAGCCATCCATAAACAAAAGTCAGGTGGTGGTAGCACATGCCCTTAACCCAATCACATGGCAGGTAGAATCTCTGTGCATTCAAGGAGACAGCTAATTGTGTTGACACAGACCTTTAATCCCAGTACCAACCATAGAGACTTGGAGGTCTGTACAGACAGGCAGTGATGAGGAAGTGAGGTGGTTGGGCTAAGAGGCAATGAGAAGGCAGAACAGCAAGGTAATAAAGGCACAGGTTAGATAGGAAGAAGCTGGTTCTCCTGGGAAGCTATGACAGTGTGGTGAGCTAAGGTTAGCTGGTAGCTATCACTGTTTCTCTGATCTCCAAGGCTTTCACCCCTGTATTTGGCTCCGTGTTTCTTATTTAATAAGACCATTTAGAAATTCATTTACATGTTCCACTTCTTCATTCAATAAGAAATTCATCTACAATCTGGCAGGATCTCTGTGTATTCAAGGCCATAGTAGGGAACAGAGCCAAGCAAGCATAGTGACACATGCCTTTAATCCCAGTACCAACCATAGAGACCTGGAAGTCTATACAGACAGATAGTGACAAGCAAGTGAGGTAGCTGGGCTAAGAGAGCCAATGAGAGGGCAGAACAGCAAGGCAATAAAGGCATGGGTAAGACAGGAAGTAGCTCGCAATTGGAAGCTGCAGAGTTGGTGAGGTAAGGTTGGCTGGTGGTTTTCCCTATTTCCCTGATCTCTCTAAGGCTTTTACCCCTATACTTGGCTCCATGTTTTTTTTATTTAATATGACCATTTAGAAATTCGTCTACATGTTCCACTTCTTTAATTTCCCTAAACCTGGGGTCACTGATATTAGGCCCTACAGTCCTCTTTCAATTCCCATGTTTGTACAATAGTCTGCTGTATTCTCGCTTACTTTAACCCCATGATTTGGAATGACTTGAATCACTTTCAAACTTTTCCAAGAAAATCCCTACTCACCTGTGTGTTTTGGTACCTGGAGCACTCTCACAAATATCATCCATTAAAAAAAAAAAATCCTGATGACAGATTCTATTGTCCCTTAAAAATAACCACTTTGCAGTTAGTTTTCTCACAAGGATTTGTTAATTTTTTACTGGGTGTCCAGTTCCCTTGAAGTAGTGGAAATAGAAGAGCACACTGAACTACCCTGCTTTCTTTGGTTTACACCCTGTCTTGATAGGCAAGAAACAAACCATCCAGTAAGTTCAGTGCATCGCCATTTAAGTGCTGGCCTGTTGATGCAGTGGATGCAGATAGAGGGATGTGGGAATGAGTGCCAGATACTCCTGTGTCAGAGTCCTCTATTTTCTGGAGGTAGCATGTATGCTGAGTATTGACTAAGGAAGTGAAAACTGTAAGGCACACTCTTCAGCAGGTGGTACTGCTTCCGGGCCATCACTAAGGTAAAGACAGATGTGAATCTTGGATAGGCAGAAAAATAAACCTGCCAATGACCTAAGTCCGCTTGGGGAATGGGGAGGATGGAGTGACATGGGGGAGGTCAGGGGTAAGGAGTTGAGCAGTTCTTGGCAGAGGCCATTCCAAAAAATGGGATTATTCTGTTGTAGAATGTTATTTCAAGGTGTGTTACTTTTGTTTATGCTCTGGAATGTTTGTTTAATGCAAAGATTGTTTGATTAAATAAAATTCACATGCGGTCAGGAGGCAGCTAGCTGACAGGAAGCGGTAGGGAGGAGCCAGGTGAGAAAGGGTTTATAAGGAGGGAGGGGAGAAGCTCGGGGCTTTGTGGAGGACTCCAGCAAGGAGAGGAGGTGAGCTACTTGCTATTCAGCCTTTGAAGAGCAGAATTCCACCTTTACCTTTGAATCTTGAGTTCTTTAGAGGGAGAGAGGTTTAGTTAAGTTCCCTCCATAGCTTTGTAAGAGTCGGAACTGGAGGGAACAAATCCCGCCCTCTGCACCCCCCTCTATGGCCCTTGGGGCCTAACCACTGCTGGTAGTGGCAGATTTGCAGTTGCTGATTCAGACAGCTGTGGCTTAAAAGGCAGCAACCATTTAAATAAAGGACAACATTATTCTATGAAGGACATGCATGTCAATGCAAGGACTTAAATTTTTTTGTTTGTTTTCGGAGAAACAAAGGAATCAGTTGTCCTACCTGTCTTTATTTTCTGGCAGAAAAAGAGGACTGTAAATCTACTTTTGATATCCTTAAGTTTGGGAGCCCACAACTGACTCAGTTTCCCAGTTTGAATCTGAAGTCTATACTGATTTAATAGAGTTCAGGCTTGCTTACTTCAGGGCTATGAGAAAGTCCTGATTAGCCCACAGGAAGGAACACACTATTTAGCTAGACACAGGCTGCTGACACCAGCTGGAGGTACACTGAGATAGAAAAATCAAACTGCCTGCTCCTTGACACAAGGCAGGATAGATAGTGGTTGAATGCCTGTGTTGAGCATTGTTCTACCTCTGTCCTTCAAAACTGTATATAAGCTGTCTGTGAAGTAAACTGGGGGCTGTCCAGCATTGTCCGGCAGACCTCTTGACTCTTTCCTGTTTTCTTCATTGTCTCTATAATCCACATGCCTCTACCCAGCTACCCAGCTGACTGTTGGCAGGCTCCGACACTTAAGTGACCCAGGATGTGCCTAACACTTGGTAGTTTTCTAGGTGAATGAGTTGGACCTGATGATAAGTGCTACTTGATTTTCATTATAAATGATCTGGTTACTGTCACAGTGAATATAGAAATCTGGAACTTACAGAGCAGATGGATTCCTCATTTTATAGCTGGGATGGAGATACTGATGTGGAGAAGTTTAGGTCAGTAGGCCACTGTAAACCCTCAACCCCAGTGAGACTTTGTGTTTCCACTGTGGGCTCCCAAACATTTCCAGGACAAGGGTGATGAGGTGTTGCCTGCAAGTGTGTTGCTAATCAGGTTTTGAGTGTTCTGATACTTGGACTATAATTCTATACAGTGAGAATCACATTATTCAAAGGTACACAGGCATGCACACATAAGTCCTGTCATGAGCACACCATGCAAGAAACATGTGAACATGTTTGCATCATTCTACTATGTCAGGATTTATTGAACAGTAAATTCACAAGGTGCAACACTTTCAAAGCATCAATCTGCCAGATGATGCTAACTACATAGGCAGTCTGGCTGAGGTAAATATACGTTCTTTTATTCTAATCATAATTTCTAATTCAAACTCATATTCCATAGCACATAGAACACATTCTATATATATATATACACTTAAGTATATGCATTTTTAAAGAATTAATACATGTTACAGAGGCTACAGCAGAATCAGAGGTGCCCAAAGTGAGCTGACAGAAATACAAGTAGAGTGTATATTGACGATAAAACCCAAGCCAGCATAGAGAAAGAGCCGCTCCTGAGGTCAAGGGAGAGGCAAAGCTTTAATGTTGAGTCCAGCCAAAGCAGGAAGGGAAAACTGGGTCAGAGCAGAAATGTCAGATCCATTTTCATATGGGAGAGAAATGTTCAGGCAGTCTGCATCAACAGCTGGGGACAAAGCCCAGCAAAGAGATGGACCCTGTTTTTTGATATAATGTATTAATCAAACTGCTTATGTAATATTTTACTACACCTTTCTTAAACACTGTATTGTGGAATTGTTTATTTCTTCCCTGTGCCTTCTTGGCCATGTTTAATCTTCTGACCTAAGTATTTCTTCTAGTATCTTCTATAGGGTTTGCTTGCTGGATGTAACTCTTTAAATCTGTTTTCATCTCCTTCACCTATGACAGTTTTGCTGGGTATAGTAGTTGGGAGTGGAATCTGTGCTTTCAAAACTTTTAGGACATCAGTTCAATTCCTTCTGGCTGCCATGGTCTCCACAGAGAAACTTGCTGTGATTCTAATGGGCCTGCTTTTGTCTGTGACTTCATCTTTCCTTCTTCCTGATTACAAAAGCCTCTTTGTTCTGTATATTTATTGTTTTGATTATTATATAATGTGTATATTTCCTTCTTGGGTTCCATTAGTTGTTCAATGTGACTCTTCAATCTTCATAGGGTACCCCTTTCCATAGATTAGGGAAATAGCCTTCCATGATCTTGTTGAAAACACTTTCCGTACTTTTGACTTGGATCTCTTCTCCTTTACACCCTTTATTCATATGTTTGGTTCTTTTGCACCATCCTAGATTTCCTGTATACTCCATTCTTGCACATTTTTGGATTTGACATTTTGACTAAGTGGTCCATTTCCCCTCCTTGGTGTCATTTCATCTAATCTGTTGGTGAGGCCTTTCTCTCAATTTTTTGTTTGAATTCCTGAATTTTACATTTCAAGCTCTATTTTTGGTTTGCTTTTCAGCAATCTTGTCTCTTGAATAAATTGTTTTCATATCTTGAACTGCTTTCATTATTTCATTCAACTACTTATGTGATCTTTGTTCTGGTATTTATTCATATCCTCTTTGAGTTCACTGGTCATGTTTATCATTGCCTTTTTGAAATCATTGTCCTGTCCATCATCTAAATCACTTTTGAAGCTACTGATTTTTGGTCAAGACTTGTCCTAATCAGTGTCCTATTGCTGTGAAGAAACACCATGACCAAGGCAATTCTTTCTTTTTTTCTTTTTTCTTTCTTTTTTTTGAGCTGAGGATTGAACCCAGGGCCTTGCACTTGCTAGGCAAGCGCTCTACCACTGAGCTAAATCCCAAACGCAAGGCAATTCTTAAAGCTTTTAATTGGCAGTTTGCTCCGTTTCAGTGGATTTGCCATTATCATCATGGTGGGGGCATGACATCACTCATGACATTGGAGCAGTAGCTGAAACCTATGTCATCTGCAGAATAGGCTTTTGAAACTTCAAAGCCCACTCTCAGTGACACACTCTTTCCAAGGCCATACCTACTATAAAACCACATTTAGTCCAATAAGGCCACACCTCCTAATCCTTTCAAAGAGTTCTACTTCTGGGTGAATAAGCACTCAAATGTACTTATGGAGGCCATTCTTATTCAAACCACACACTTATTTTTGGCTTATTCATGTTTGTGTATTTACAGTGGTACCTAGGAGACTGGTACTATGTCTTACTAGTAAAATCTTGTTTCTTTTGTTGAATGGGTGTTTGAACTTCTATCTCCTAGTGACTGAATGTGTCAGGTTACTAGCTGTATTGGACTTAAGGTTCAGTCTTTTTCTTGGGCAATTCAGTTGTTGATGTCTCAATGGGGTTGCAGAACTACATTGGCTTAGCTCAAGCTAAGTGAGGTTTCTAAGTCTAGAAGCAAACCTTCTGTGGTTTGAGGACTGCAATCTTCAGGAGCCTGAGGAAGGTGTTCTGGGAGCTTCCTCAGATAATGGATGCTAGTGGAATTGTTGGTAAGAGTCTGGGATTTCCTACCTAAAATGGAGGGTTAAAGTATAGGGAGTCAGATGCAGGGCAGTGGTCCTTAGAAACACTGCAAGAGTGGGTCAAAAATTACTTTTTATGATATTCCATTATTTTCTCCATTTACCAACACTGCAGTCAAGATTTGGGATGGTTTACCAATTTAGCAAATTGAAAAAGCCAAATAAAGTTGAATATGTTGAAAATATGTATCCCTATTAATTTCATAGATCTTAAAGTACAGGTAATTTGTTGGTCACAGGATGGTTCTGGATAAGTTAGTTAAGGCTGAAAAAGCCATCCTTTATGTGGGTGGCACTATCCCATGTGATGGGCTCCTGAACTAACAAGAGGAGAAATGGAATTAAGCACAAGCATTCACCACTTTCTTTTTTTATTAAGAATTTTGTACATGCTTCGATTTTATTTACCCTCCCTCACCCAACTCTTCCCAGGTTCAACCTCCTTCACATTCTACTCATGACTGTTTCCTGTCTCCTCCTGCCTCCAAAGGATAACTTGTCCCTTCTAAATATTGTTGTATGTGTGGCCTTTCACTGGAGTGTCGTCAGCTTACACTGAGAAAATTGACCCTTCCCACTCAGTGGTCAGGAATTTCCCATAGGACCTTGGCTAGTGGTGGAACTTTGTGGCCAACTGTCCAGGGTATACAGCTATTTAGTATGGCTTACTGCTGCAGTCTTATGCATGGCATCAACTTCTAAGTTGATATGTGCAGCTGTTCCGTGTGTCCAGAAGACACTGCTTCACTGTAGTCATTCACTGACTGGTACTTACACATTTTCTATCCTCTCCTCTACAACGACACCTAAGCCTTTGGAAGAAGGGGTGGGGTATACATTTTCAATTTAGTACTGGAAATTATAGTCACTTATTCTCTGCATGTTGGCCATTGGGGGGTCTGTGCTGACCATGATCTACTGTAACCAGAAGTTTTGTTGATGAGGGATGAAATGTCTTAATCTTTGGCCATGCTTATCAGTTGTCAGGAGCTGGTTTAATACTATGTCCACTTAGCACAATAACAGTAGTTGATTCTCTCCTAGGGTCTAGGAGATATCTAACTGTAAGTTCTTGTTATGATAATGGGTAAGTAAAGAGGGGTTGGAAAGCCTGTGAGAGCCAGAGCTATTAGATGTCTTCAGCAAAGCAGTATCTTCTAAAGATAACAAGGTCACGAACAAATTGACTCACAGCAGCTGTTACTACATGCACAATACCTACACAAGATAAATCCAGCCCAACTAGTACAGATCAGTGAGGGGCCCGTGAATTACTAAGCTTAGCTGTAGAGCTCTTGGCAGTTGGTGGGTGCTGGGGAACATAGTGTCAGCTTGAGAAGCTTCCCAGACTTGTCATTTGTGCTATACCTCTCCAGATACAGGCTGCATTCAGTGGACTGAATATATTTTAGTAGTGTACTCAGTTGGGAGAGAAAAGAGAAGGTAGTGATAGGAGAGAGATTTGCAGGAAAGGAATGGGAAGGTTATATGGTTAAGACACTACACATGAACAATGCTCTCAAAAGAAAGTTAACTTTAAAAAAAAAAAAAAGAGCTGTGGCTTTTGGGAATATGCAAGCTTGACTAGTTTCAGTAGTGATCAGTTCCATGAATCTGGCTATAATAAAGTTTATAGAGGGACCTCGTCTTACTATGGAGAAAGAGTGAACCAAGAGAGAAGGGTACTCAAAAGTCTCTGGTTCTAAAAGCCACGGAAACCTGCACCAATGTTCCCTTAGGGAACCTAGTCAGCCTGTCAAGATTCTCTTGTGAAACTGAATATAACTGTTCCCTAAGACAATGACAACACAAGAAAACAGCTTTTAAAATGACCCAAGACAGAAATGCTACCTGTAGCTGGGCGTGGAGGTGCACACTTTTAATCCTAGTACTTGGGAGGCAGAGACAGGTGGATCTTTGTGAGTTTGAGGCCAACCTGGTCTACAAAGTGAGTTCCAGGACAGCCAGGGAAGGAAGGACAGAAAGGAGTGCTCTGTGGAGATCAGACAGGGTGAGATGAACCTTGCATCTCCCACTTGTATTTGCCATGAATACTAAAGAGGAATTCTGTAGCAGCCTTCCAAATCTCCCTTTCTTTCCTTCATCATACATCTCCAATAATTAGTTTTGTTACTTGTTATTAATCATTATTAAACTTGAAAGCACAGAGGTCTGAGTTGATGTAACTTCAGGGAACAGAAGATGTCTGTGCACTATGTGGGTACAGTGCCCATGCAGACCAGAAGAGGGAGTCATATCCACTGCAACTGGTGTTATTGATAGTTGTGAGCAGACATAGGGGTGCTGAGACCCAAACATGGGTTCCCTGTATGAGAATCAAGTTATTTTAACCAGTGAGCCATTTCTCCACACCTCAATAAAGAACTTTGTACTTGGTGGGTTAGTAAGGACAAATGAACTCTCCTGTATCTCCTGTTAGTTCCTATGCTGTGGTTAAGATGCTTCTCAGGGGTTCCTCTTTTCAAAGAGTAATGGTATGTCTTCAGTGCAATTTTTTCTAGTTGTGTTATTGTAATTAAGGAGTCAGCCTGTCAAGATTCTCTTGTGAAACTGAATATAACTGTTCCCTAAGACAATGACAACATGAGAAAACAGCTTTTAAAATAACCCAAGACAGAAATGCTACCTGTAGCTGGGCATGGAGGTTGCACGCTTTTAATCCTAGTACTTGGGAGGCAGAGACAGGTGGATCTTTGTGAGTTCGAGGCCAGCCTGGTCTACAAAGTGAGTTCCAGGACAGCCAGGGCTGTTACACAGGAAACCCTGTCTCAAAAACCAAAAGTAAAAACAAAACAAAAAGAAAGAAAAGAAAAAAGAAAATGCCACCTGTGATCAGCATGAGGTGGCAAAGACGGTGCGTATCTATTTTCTCCATAAAGACTGACAATAGCTTAAACAAAAAGGGAAATAAGATTAAAGAAACAAATGTAAATCATGTTGCTATGGAAGTTTCAATATTGTCTCTTTTTAAGTAAACTCAATTTTTTATGCCTTTTTGGATATATACAAATAGGAACTGAAATTACCATGATTAATACATGAAGAAGTAGCTAGTAATCAAATCAGTCCTATTTCCTGAATGAGTGTGTGTGGCTAGTGTCCCAGATTCAAAATGGTTCTAGTTCCAGGAAAACAGGGATTGTGTTGTTATACAAAAAAACCACAGTTCTCACCGGAAAGGGAATGAGACATTGTTTATTTTGGAGCCATATATGAATGACATGTGTTATGTTACCTATTTCTAGACACAAATGAATGCCTAGTCACTACAAAAGGACCCAACAACAAATGATCCTAGGATTTCACCACAGCCCAAATTGATGAGAAAAGTGAATTTATTGGGTTTTCTTACAGACCAAAGGGGAAGAGTTACTAACAACTGGGGGACCCCAAAGGGGAAATCCGCCATAGAGATCATGGCTCAAGAATCCAGATTCAGGTTACTCAGGTACAGAATGACAACATGGTAACAATTTCAGGAAACATTTGTAGTTATAGAACAACAATTGATGCACCCTGAAAACATTGTCTAAAAGAACAGGTTTGTAGATTACAGCAAAAGGAAGTCTCTGCTATAGAACTCAGATGTTTTTAGCTGATGCTAGGGGTCTGATTCTCCACTCTAAAGATATTGTGACAGCCTCTTCAGGATGAAGACTGATGATAATTAAGGTATAAAATTGAAAAGCCTTTCCATGTCCATTGCTGTCTGACTTTGATGTCTGTTGCTGTGATAAATGCCATGACTAAGACATAACTTAGGAGAGGAAAGGGTTTATTCCAGTTTAGGAATTAGAAAACCAGTTGAGCCAGGGCAAGAGGTCAAGGGAGAAATCTTGAGGCAGGAACTAAAGTCTTCTGCTTATTGGCTTGCTCCCTCTGATTTCTGCTTGGCCAGAATTCTCATTCACCCAGGACCATCTGCCCAGGGGTGGGACTGGGCATTAGTCAGCATCCACGGTCCCATAGCCACATCTGAAGGCCAGTCAGATCCGGGAAACCACACAGCTGAGACTCCCTTAGAAAATGAAGAGGTGTGAAGTTGAACAGGGAAGCTTACTGAATTCTTTGGTGTTGACTGAGATTTGAAATATTATTAAAGGGTTTGACACATTATTTATATGTGTAGTTTCTCTCCAGTATGAAGTCTCTGAGGATAATTAAAGTATGAAAAACAGCTAAAGGCCTTGCCACATTCTTTGCATTTCTGTGGTACTAATTCTTTCATGCTTATGCAGTGGCAATTTATAACTAAACACCTTCCTATATTCTGTATATTCTTTAGAGATTCTACCAAGTGTGAATTCTCTGATGTTCAGCGAGAGCTGACTGACAAATGAAACCTTCATAATATGCTTTACTGTTGTGAGGTCGTTCTTCAGTACCAACACATTTGTGTTCACCGATAAAGAGCCTTTAAAAGGCTTGTCAATTCATTCACATTTGTAGTGTTTCTCCCCAGTATAAATTTTATGGAGGTTAGAAAGTGTTGAATTATTAGTAAAGCACTTGCCACATTCTTCACAAGGGTTTGGTTTCTCTCTTCGATGGATTCATTTGAGTTGGATAAGGTCTGAATGATAACCAAAGGCTTTGACACACCCTTCACACTGGCAGGGTCTCCCTTGAGAATGAACTCTGTGATGTTTTTTTAAGGATTGGAGACTAAAAAAATTCCAGCATTTTCCCACAAATAGTGTTTCTGAATAAAATGAACTACCTTGTGCTGGGTAAGGTTAAAAAGTCTAGTAGAAGCTTTCCCACATTTGTGGTCTTTCTCACCAGTATGATTCTTTTGATGTTTAGAAAGTTCTAAGAGAGGACAAAAGACCTTACTACAGTCCTCACACTTGTGTGATTTCCCTCTAGAACTAGTTAGTTGGTGTTGTTTAAGCTTTGGAGGATAGAAAACATTTTGCCACATTCCTTAAACAGGTAAGATTTCTCTCCAGGAATTTGTGTCGAGGTAAGGATGGATTAGTTAAAAACCTTTCCACATCCTACACACCTGCAGAATGAATATTCAGGTGTGTAGCAAGTTCTAAGTGAGCACTAAAGACTTTACCACACACTTCACACTTGTAGGAATTCTCTTGAGAATGAATTCTTTGATGTTCCTTAAGGCGAGAAGGATAGTAAAACATTTTGCCACATTCCTCACACTTGTAGGGTTTCTCTCCAGAGTGAACCACCTTGTGCTGTGAAAGGTATGAATGAGTAGAAAAGGCCTTTCCACATTGCTCACACTTGTAGGGTTTCTCTCCAGTGTGAATTCGCTGGTGTCTAGAACGTCCTGAGCGCGTACAGAAGTCCTTGCCACATTCTTCACACCTGTATGGTTTCTTTCCAGAATGAATTGCTTGGTGTTCCCTAAGGATTGAAGGATAGTAAAAGGTCTTGCCACATTCCTCACATTTGTAAGGTTTCTCCCCAGTATGACCTAATTTGTGCTGAGTAAGGTATGAGAGAGTATAAAAGGCTTTGCCACATATTTCACACTTGTAAGGGTTCTCTTGAGAATGAATTCTTTGATGTTCCTTAAGGCGAGAAGGGTAGTAAAACATCTTTCCACATTCTTCACACTTGTAGGGTTTCTCACCGGTATGGAATCTCTGGTGTTTAGAAAGTCCTTTGGGAGTACAAAAGACACTCCCACACACTTCACACTTGTAAGGGTTCTCTTGAGAATGAATTCTTTGATGTTCCTTAAGGCGAGAAGGATAATAAAACTTTTTGCCACATTCCTCACACTTGTAGGGTTTCTCTCCAGAGTGAACCACCTTATGCTGAGTAAGGTATGAATGAGTAGAAAAGACTTTCCCACATTCTTCACACTTGTGGGGTTTCTCTCCAGTATGAATTCTTTGGTGTCTAGAGCGTCCTGAGCGCGTACAGAAGTCCTTGCCACATTCTTCACACCTGTATGGTTTCTTTCCAGAATGAATTGCTTGGTGTTCCCTAAGGATTGAAGGATAGTAAAAGGTCTTGCCACATTCCTCACATTTGTAAGGTTTCTCCCCAGTATGACCTAATTTGTGCTGAGTAAAGTATGAGAGAGTATAAAAGGCTTTGCCACATATTTCACACTTGTAAGGGTTCTCTTGAGAATGAATTCTTTGATGTTCCTTAAGGCGAGAAGGGTAGTAAAATTTTTTGCCACATTCCTCACACTTGTAGGGTTTATGGCCAGTGTGAACTATCTTGTGATGAGAAAGGTATGAATGAGTAGAAAAGGCCTTTCCACATTGCTCACACTTGTAGGGTTTCTCTCCAGTGTGAATTCGCTGGTGTCTAGAACGTCCTGAGCGCGTACAGAAGTCCTTGCCACATTCTTCACACCTGTATGGTTTCTCTCCAGAATGAATTGCTTGGTGTTCCTTAAGGACTGAAGGATAGTAAAAGGTCTTGCCACATTCCTCACATTTGTAAGGTTTCTCCCCAGTATGACCTAATTTGTGATGAGTAAGGTATGAGAGAGTATAAAAGGCTTTGCCACATTCTTCACACTTGTATGGTTTCTCTCCAGAATGGATTCTCAAGTGTTTAGAAAGTTGCCAGCAAGTTCTAAAGACCTTGCCACATACTTCACACTTGAAGGGTTTCTCTTGAGAATGAGTTATTTGATGTTGCTTAAGGTTTGAAGAACAGTAAAACATTTTGCCACATTCTTCACATTGGTAAGGTTTCTCTCTAGTATGACCTATCTTATGCTGAATCAGGGAAAGATGACTAGGAAAGGCTTTCCCACAGTCTTCACACTTGTAGGACTTCACTTGACAATCCATTTTCAGCTGTTTAGATACGGAATGGAGTGCACAAAAGGCATTGCCACACTCTTCACACTTGTAGGCTTTCTCCCCTGGATGAATTCCCGGGTGATCAGAAAGCATTGAGCAAGCACTAAAGGCCTTAACACATTCTTCATACTTGTAGGGCTTCTCTTCAGTACAAAATCTCTGGTCGTTAGAAAGTTCTATGGGAGAACAAAAGTCCTCGCTACATACTTCAATCTTAAAGGAATTCTCTTGAAAATGAATTCTTTGATGTTCTGTAAGGTGAGAGTGAAAAAAAAACAGTTTCCCACATTCTTCACAGCTGTAGAATTTTTGTTCAGTGTGTTCTGCCTCGTGCTCAGTAAGACATGAATAAGTGGGAAAGGCTTTTCCACATTCTTCACACTTATAGGGGTTCTCTCCAATACAAATTCTCTGGTAGCTAGAATGTCCGGAGCAAGTACAAATGGCTCTGCCACACTCTTCACACTTGTAGGCCTTCTCTCCTGTATCAATTATCTGGTATTCAGAAAGTACTGAGCAAGAATCGGAAGCCTTACCACATTCTTCACACTTATAGGCTTTCTCTCCTGGATGAATTCTCTGGTATTCAAGGAGTGAGTTCCAATCACAGGCTTTGCCACATTCTTTACATCTATATGGTTTTATATCTGATGAGTAAAAGTTGACATGTGAATAAAAACTGAATAACATTCTTATATTTACAATGCTTACCTTTAATATGGGGACCTTTACTCACATTTTTATAGGTAAATGAGAAATTACAAATGTCTACACCTATATTCACTGCAGTGTAATTCAGAACTTGCAGTGAGTAGAAACAATATAAATTTCCACTGAAAGAAGAGGAAGACAAAATAGAATCCAGAAATAATGGAATATAATTAACAGTTTAATAGCAAAGGAAGATATTCTATCAATAATAATGGGAACTCAAGGGCATTATGTTCACAGAAATGAACCCATTAAAATGTATAAATTATATGAACAGACATAGAAGAAAAATATAAATAGCTAAATGTGGAAAACATTACATTAATGGTGATTGTCTGAGGTTGGAAGAATGTAGAAATACACAATTTATATTCTTAGTTTTAATTTGGAAGGCACAAAATATATATGGTATAACAAACTCTGTATAATATTAAGTATGATATTTCAGGGAGTTAAGTCAGGAAGCTACATGTTGTATTTTCACAAGACATAAGTATCTAAAAGAATCAAATTATGAAAAGAAAAAAGGCCACAAGTTCCCTCTAATGACAGAACCTTTGCTAAAGGCACATGATCAGTCAAAGGCTAGATGACAGAATCAGCCTCATGTCTAAGAATACTCATTTACAAGATAACACAATCTTCCAACAGTCAGTGATGAGATGGTGCGCAAGGCATGGGAACCAGAGACTCGTGTGCTCGTGTATACAAATCAAGTGGAAACACACACATCTGATGCTCACAGAACCAAAACTCCCTGATGCTATTTAATCTTATACTGTCCTAAAGTGTTCAGTATTATATACTTCATCCACAAAAACATATAGCTTACATGTAAACAAATGATTTTAGACAACCTAGACTTCAATAATACAGAAAATAAAGTTATAAAATAATGAAAAGAGAATCTTGAACCCACTAAATCCTGAAAAACAATTGATAAGCTATTAAAAAAAATTCTTTAGACATGTAAGGTTTTAATCTAGGAAAATATACCCACAAAGGGCATGTGTTTTAGATCAGTAACACTGAATATATGAGAGAAAAACTTTAAGAATACATTGCAATCATTCATGGCAATTATGAAAAGATTTAAATTAGCATACATGTAAGTGATGTGAAAGAAATTTATTTGTGATTATATTGTATGATAATGGACTCACATGTCTTTAAACGTGCAACTTTTCATAAGTATAGGAAACAGTCCGTTACAATGCAGACTCTCAGCAAAATAGCAAACTTTGTTGTTACTGTAAACATAAGCAGAGCTCTCTGGGGGGAACAACGCTTAGACACTTAAAGCATCATATGGTAGATGAATAAATGAATGAATGAATGGAATATCTAAAAACTGACTTCCATCTCAGTGCATATGGTGAAGCCTGGCGTTCGGTTGGAATAGCCCACTCTGTCCTCTGACCCCTCATTTCTACGTACCTGTTTGTATGGCAGCTGCTTGTCTCTTCACATCTGAAGGCTCTTGTCTTTGCTCTAGAAATGTGACCAGGTATGGCTTAGAGAAAGCAAGCCCTGATTGTGGGAAAAAAGAACAAGGTGGTTGGTGTGTTATTCACCTGGGAAATAACATGTCTATTCCGGGACTGTGCCCTTAGAGGGAAAAAAGGATATACTCAGCTTCAGTTCCTTCATTTACAAATAAAAAAAAATTAAAACTTAAGGGTGTGCCTCATGTCTGTGAATTCCTACCAGAGTAAAGAATACTTTAAGAAACAGCCAGGTTAAAAAAACAAGAAGAAATAAAAACAACACATTGTCTTATTTACCTTAACAATCTCCCTAATTCTTCCTTAGATGCAGGCCATGACCCTCATTGTTGGATAGTACAAGCTCCCATGAGATGTTTTATAAAAGGAATTTAATGTTGACCTTGAATTAAGAATTCAATATGAGCCAGGCATGGTGGCACTTAATACTAGCACTTGGGAGGGAAGGAGAAACAGGAGGATCTCTGAGTTCAAGGCCAGTCTGGACTACACAGAGTTCCAGAAAGCCAGGACTACATAGAGAGACCCTGGCTCAAAAAATAAAACAAAACAAAAATCAAACAAACAAAAAATGAAAAAAAAAAAAAAAACCAACCAAACAATAACAATACAAAACCCACACACATACACAAAAAAGAATTCATTATAGATGCAATCCTCACCCAGGAACACAAGGTTGCTGTAATTCTCCAGCATCACATCCCTATACAGACTCCACTGAGCAGGGCCCAGGCATTCCCACTCCTCTGCAGAGAAATCAATGGCCACATCCCTGAATGACAGCAGGTTCTGAAATAAAGAGAAATGAACAATAGATTATATTAATTAAAACCAATAACATAGATACCAATAGGCATCTTGTGCTTATGAATACATTTTTGGAAGTATAGCAATAACACTTTGTTAATATTTAAAATAATTAGATATCATTAACATTTTTACATTTTCCCCCTTTCTTGCTTTCTGTGATGAAGATTTATCAGACATGTATTCGTGTATTTACCATATTCATAAGCAGTCTTCGAACTCATGACAACTTTAGTTTAGTATGTTGAGTAGAAGAATGATAATTTGTGATGCTAATTATTATTTTCCCTTATTCTTCTTCTTATTTTTTTTTAACATTTTAGTGTTGACTTTTCATCTCATTGCATAAAGTTCTCAAATGGTCAATGGCAACAGTACATTATTTTTTTTCCTATGGCTACATAATAGAAAATCAGAGATTTGCATGTTAAAGGGGATATTCTATAATATTGTTACAGGTAGACTGTGCATTTGTCTTTATAACAATTTTAGAGTGGTCATTTCCTCAAACATTTAATTTTTAAGTTTAAAATGTCCAAAGTCCTCAGGACAGGTGTGGTGGTTCACATCTTTAATCCCAATACTTGAGAGGCAGAAGCAGAGGCAGGTGGATCTCAGTGAGTTCCAGGGCAGCCAGATTATATATATTTTTTGTCTCAAAAAACCAGGACAAAACAAACAAAAGATGCTGTTT
The DNA here is from genome assembly GCF_903995425.1 of Onychomys torridus. Lineage (NCBI taxonomy): Eukaryota > Metazoa > Chordata > Mammalia > Rodentia > Cricetidae > Onychomys > Onychomys torridus. Next base: position 71,366,862 of record NC_050457.1, on the reverse strand, counting down.
TCTAATCTTCTGTAATATACTACAAAATGGTTACTTGTAGTCACCATTCTGGGCAACATTTGCCATAAGCTTTTTCCTTCTAACTGTATAAAAGCATGACTCATCAACATTTCCAATGACTACCTTTCCTGATGTCACTGCCTGATAGGAAAAAACCTTATTTCTCCAACTTCTATAAGTTAAAATTCTTTAAACTCAACCTATGTCTGAGATCATGTGTACTTGTCTTTCTCTACCTAAAGTAATAATTTCCTGGCTCTTCCATATTGATCCAAATTATAGGATTTCATCATCTTGTGTGACTGAACAGTTTCACACTGTAAACATGTGCACCATAATTTCATTGTCAAAAAGATCAAGTAAATTAGAGAACTCAGTTTTCAGTAATATTTGGGTGACTGCAAGACCACAGAAACAGGAATATAAAGTAAAGTTGAAGTATTCATGCTAGAAGAACACTGAGACCAGCTTTGTAACTGAAATGAGCAAGAAAGCTGCTAAGGGTCAGAAAACAAACCCAGTAAGTAACATTTACACTTGCTGCAGCATCAGTAAAAACAGGAAATAACCTTAGAAAAGCAGCTGAAGTGTGTGCAGCTCTGACAACAGGGAAATGTGCAACTGTGTGGAGCATGCATCCTAGGAGGATGGTAATTCTGCTCATTTTAATGATACCACTGAGATGGCTGTTTAAGAACAAGAATGAGATAGATTCCTTTATTATTTCCACTTACTTATAATTTCTTTTGAGCTTCACGTTACAATTTTATTAATTTGATAACTTTCTGTTAATCATTTCCCTTTACTGTATGGATTCCATGTATGAAGTCAACTAGTTGCTTAGAAAAAGCCATCTTGCTCTGCTTGCCACATACTACTCATGTGTGGACCGGGGAGGCATGGTTTGGAGGATAGCCTCCAATTTTCTGGTTCCTTTCTCAGGCTGTTAAGAGTAGAAAAGCATTCAGTTTCTTATAACACGGTCCTATAAATTCAAGCTCACAATGGGTGGTCACTGTTATTCCCAAAGACCAAAGATCTCTAAGCATCATAAATAGGAAACATGAACTAGATCAAGAAAAACAAAATATTCCAAAGATGCCCTGAACATCCTATCTGTGGTAATGACCTAAAGGAGAATTCAGACAACCAAACAAAAAGGTAAGATAATATCTGCATACATAAAATAGGAAATAAACCATGCATATGAAAAGCACAGGGACAGATCAGAAAATGCCATAGTGAGGGGCAAACAGTACAGGAGAGAACTGTAGGAAGGGTCTGGCAGAAGGAAGCCTCAGCAAACAGGGAGGCTGCCAGAGGTTAAAGAGCATGAAGAGAGACATTAAAAACACTGAAGGCCTGTGGGGTGACTCAGCAGGTAAAGCCCAGTCTAACCACCTGAAGTGGGTCCCTGGTACCCATGGTGCAAGGGTTCTTGAATTCCCCTCCTGCTTAGGAACAGCATGGCGGTCCTAAACACACATACAGACACAATGAGGAAAGAAAAAGAAAAGACAGGAAAAAATAAAAATAAATAAAAATAAAAACCAACCTGAAGAGAGGATAAAGAATTTATGGAACACTACACACAGAATAAAGGAAAAGAAGGAAACCAAACTGATATCACATGTCTGTAATCTTAGTTCTTGGAAGCTGTAGGTGTTCAAGGCCAGTCTCATCTGCATAGGGGTTCACAGCCAGCCTGTGATATGTGAAGTTGTCCCTTAAAAAAAATAATAACCAAAAACATATAAAAGAGAAAAATATTTTTAAGAAATGAGGTCTTTAAGCTTACATTATGTAAAATAAGTGATGGACACCAACTAAGACTTTCCCCAAACTCCAGTCTAGACAACACTAAGGAGAGTCACAGAAGGCTAAGTAAGTTGTGTAAGCAAGAATCCTGGTGGGGCAGAACAGTGGCTCCTTACCCAGAAGGCACTTCTGTAAAATCCCACTGGGTTATCCCAGCAGAAGCAGCAGCAGGGGAAGCTGATACCTCACACGAGGTGGATGAAACGAACGTACATGATACACAAACCAAGCTTCGTAGCTGCTCCCAACAGACCTGGAAAGCGAGTAGAGAAGGCCACAGAACAAAAGGCTTGTCCCGAGCCTGGGGGAGCTGCAGTGAAGAGAAACCTCTATATGGGAAATAGCAAGAGGAGGAGGAGGACTTAGGGCCAACAGAGCCCTAAGTCACAAGCAGAATGATGAAAATGGTTCATTGAAAACTCAGTCTTTTTCTTTTTTTCTTCCTTTTCTTTTCTTTGGAGACAAGGTCTCACTGTGTAGTTCTGGCTCTCCTGGAACTCATTATGAGGCTGGCCTTAAACTTATAGAATCCCAAGCAGTGGGATTTAAGGTGTGTGCCACTTTACCCAGTAATTTCTTAAAAAAAAAGAAAATGAGACTCTGTTGAAAGCATCTCTACAAGAGGTGAGAAACCCATCCTCCACTGCTCTTTACCCAGGAGAGGGCCACCAGTCAGAAGGTGAAGCTCAACTTTCCTTCTTTTTGAATGGAGGCTGGTCCTAGACACAAGTCTAGATCAACAGAATGGAGCGAGCAGAAGTCCTAAGAACTCCTGCATATCATGTCTGTGTCCCTCAGAGCTACTCTGACATAGAAACCTAACAATCCTTAGTACCAGGAGCTTATGGGAAGTCAAAGCTAGATACAAAGAGAGGGCTGGATTAACCCAATTAACTTCTAGCTACGACTGATTCCATTTTTGGACATAGAATGTGTATGGATTAGAGAACATGCTACTTTAACATACCAGGAGTATGATAAAGTAGTCAACCCACAGGTCTCTGGCCCGCTCTTGACCCACATGCAACTCACATGCAGCTATCATTAATTCTCATTTTTAGTCAACATATTTTGCAATACTATGACTCAGAGTGTATATTTCAAACACTGAAAATGGTATGGGAGACCATTGCTAATGTCTTTATTGGAAACATGGAATACTTATTTAGACAACATATTAGTTCCTAAGAAGTAGCACATGCTTTGTTCTGTATGTTCAATGTGCAAATGTAACAGTGATTTTAAACATTTAGTACAATGTTACTCCATGTTCCTAGTAAAATATTAAGTGCAGTCCATCCTGTCAACAGTTGGGTTCATACTTTCATCCATCTGATTTATTTTATGTAGCTATTTCAAAGAAGATAGTAACTGCATGTATTTGAAAGATCTGCCTGACAATCTAACACATACTTTTATTTTTCAACTCAAAATACATCACTGCATTTGAAAAGAACTATGGATAGACTCAAGGACAGAAATATTTATAAACCAAAAAGAGAAGATGATGAAAGTTTGTGCTTCTCGTTTTTATTCCTTGGATACATTTCTGTCTCCTATTCAAATCTATACAAATAACTTCTGTATCTTCTCTCCATATTCTCTAACATATGTCACATAGACCACCAGAAAATGAATGTCATCATCCTGCAAACTTTCCCTTTGGAGTTTTCAAGTACAACACATCTAACACAACGTCACTATGTGAGTTTCTAAAATGAGTAAGTCCTTGGTAACTCTTTCCCTCATATCATCGTTTACACAAGCATTGGAATACAAAGACAAGAGACAATAAGGAAAAGGGCAGGAATGCACACCATGGGAGACCCGACTCCTCCTGAGAAGAGGAAGAAATCCCTCATTAGCAGTTTACTGGCTGGATGTGAAGGACACAGGAGGATGTGGTTGTCACTGTCCACATGCAGAGCTGGAGTTCTGTTCTGGCTAACTATTAAGAAATGTTCCACACACTGTTGAACCTGTTGTGTAAACTGGGCAAGCCATTCAAGCTGCATAGAAACAGAGAGGAATGTAAACCATGGAGGGCTGTATCAGTCACAACTGCAGAGTGGAAAATGGGGAAATTATGTCAGTCTCAGATAAGACGGAAAGGAGCACAGACTGGAAGCATTCAGGAAAAAAACACAAGAAAGCAGCATGAGGTCACGACAGAAACTAACAAAGATTAATATCCAAAAGCAGTGACTGTTCTCTGCAAATAAGCAAGGCAAAGAAGAGAATTTTTCCCCCACACAGCAAATAAAACCAAGTAGCCAATCTCCAAAATTGAATGACTTTAACAAACATATGTTAGTGAGAAAAATATTAAATTCTATGTCAAACAGAGTCAACAGAACTTCTCAACCACGTGTAGAATTTTTGAAAATCAGCAAAATGTCAATTGGATGGATTTCTGTCTGGTTGCTGGTGCTAAGTCAGATGACAGGAACCATAAAATACATTTAGTGCCATCATAAGTTATTGTTTTAAAGTATGTTTTGACATGGCTCATTTAGCCTAGGCTGACCTTCACGTCTCTAAGGGGGTAACCTTGTACTCATAACTTTCTGCTTCCACGTCCCAAATGCAGATGGCAACACTGCACCACAGACTGACTATACTGCAATCAGGTGTTTTTACTGTAGATAATGCATACATGAAGGGTTTATAAGTTATAGGGAGCATATGGCTGCATCATCTTTACAATGTAAGAAAACAGCTTTGATGCACAAGGCAGTAAAAACAGAATGTTATTTTCCCACAGATTAGTGACATTAACTAGGAAGTGTCTATATTAACTATAGTTACAAAGTCTACAGAAAATTCTGGTATGTAAGATAAGGTGCCTTCAAGACCACATGTTTCAAATAAAACTTAGAAATAAAACATCACACACTGAAATTAACCAAACTCAAAGTTGGAACACACCAATGAATGTTTATACAGTTAGAATAGCCATTTGGAATGGAAGCTGTGGAGTTTTACATTCATTTAATACTTTAATGATAAAAATTTAATAAAATTTCTTTTGTTTTTTTTTTTAAACCTTGTTTCTTTTGTTGTTGTTTTGTTTTTTAGTTTTGAGACAGGGTTTCTCTGTGTAGCCCTGGCTGTGCTGGAACTCACTCTGTAGACCAGGCTGGCCTCAAACTCAGGGATCCACCTGCTTCTGTCTCCCAAGTGCTAGGATTAAAGACATGTGCCACACACCACAGCCTGGCTAAAAAACTATCATGTTTGATTTGAGTAGACTTTAATGCCATAAGCCAGTCTCTAGCACATAAACACTTGGTTTTATTGAAGTGTGACAAAATAGGAAACAGCAGAAAGACAAGGGAGGGCATGGAGCCTACTGTGTGAAAATGACAGGACCTCGAGTGAACCACAATTCTTCAAATGCAAGAACTGTTAAGAGAGAAGCATGGGACTAGATGCCGCAATCAGTGACACAGACAGTTTTAGAGAGTTTAGACACTAGACAATGGACAATGATAGAAGAAAGCGTGTGACTAGAGAGCAAAGCAAACAGCCTGTGGTGTATGCAGGGCTATTTCTCCTTCCCAGAGAAACCCAAGCACCTATGTCCCTTTGCTAGCAATTCCTAGACACACTTCTACCCTCACATCGACTCATCTCAAAATTCTGAAAAGGAGTCCAAGCCAATGACATCACAATCCCTGATGGAACTGGATGAGGTATTCTCTACTGTTTTTCACTCTACAATGTAGGATCAGTAATTTGTTTTGCAAACTCGAATCTTTCCCTTGAGAGATTCTACGTGGCTCTAAATGGGAGTGTCAGAATCAGGATTCAGGTCACAGTGATGATCATGAAGGATTTCTATTCAAAATAGCAGTTCATAAGTCTAACAATCTATTCCAATGACAATGAGATTAATATCCTATACGTCAAAGTCCCTCGCAAAACTCTCCGTCCTTGGAAACCAGCAACTTGATGAACTTCTATCAACTGTAACAGTACTAGGCCGACTATAAAGCAGGACGGGGTCAGACCTCCATTTGGTCTAGGTGTCCTGAGAAAACTGACAACAGACGGGTAAGCGTGGGTCAGCTAGTAATAAAACGCGTCCAGAGCTACTCTGGAATCTGTGCGCCCACCGGCACCTCCAAGCGCAGGCTCTTAGCCGACCCACCCCTGCTCGAGCAATCCTGGATTTCCCACACTTCCCAATTCCTTCCCTACCAAGCCACCCCTCATAATAGAAGCTCGTGGTGGACCCAGGCAGCCGCCCGCTGCTTACAGGGCGTTCACTTCCAGCACTACAGAAACGCCCCCTCCCCAGCCCCAACAGGCGTCCAGACGCCGTGGCCCAGCCCAGGTCCGCAGAGCACCACCAAGTCGGCTCTTCCCTCCTCCGCTTCCACCGAGCAGGATCCGCCCATCCCGCACGGTCCCTCCGACCTGCAGAGATGCGCGGCAGCCTGGACCAACCTCCATGTCAGAGACGCAGCCCGAGCGAGCGCTGAGCAGGACCCGAGAATCGCCCAACTTTGCGAGAACAGGCGCTGGTGCAGACGCAATGCGGAAGTGCCCCTTCCACAATGGCTCCTCGTAACGCGGTACAGCGGAAGACTACGTTTCCCACAAGTCCGTGCGCAGGCCTAGGCGCGGGGAACACAGGTTGGGGATTTGCGTGCTTCCTGTGTTTCTTCCCCGGAGCCCGTGAGGAGGGAAGGAACCCGGGAGGCAGGCTGTCTTTAAAATCCCGGATTCACTACCGGAGATGTTTGAATGTGAGTTGAGCCTTTGGCAGTAACGTTTATTAGGTTTGCAACTTATTGCTGGTCGATATATTGCAATTCAAAATTTAAAAGTCTACTTACTGTGGGATCCTATTTCCATGTGTGAAGTTCACATTGACTCCATTTTACTTTAAAATAACTCAGCAAAAAACTATATGGAAATGACTACTATCTCTTTGAGATGATTTTTGAAACCAGCCCCACGTACCCCCCCCCCCCACCTCCATACATTAATCCATTCATCTGTGGAAGAAATTTAGTTTTTGTGAGCTGTAGCAGGACCCCCCCCCACTCGCCCCCACCACAACCATGAGATCACATTCGGGTTCTGAAGTGTGCTGACTCCTGGGTCATCATCTGTTGTAGAATTTATCTCTGCATTAGGTTTTATATTTCTTCAGTTTCTTCCATCTTCTCTCATCCTGAAATTCTTCCTATGTGACGACAGTATTTTAAAGGTCAAGGCTATCTGCCTTGAACTTCTCTCAGTTCCTCCAACTTGGGACACAGATGATTCTTTCTTGAATACAAAGATAACTGAATTATGTTCATGGGAATAGAAAAATGAATTCACTGGAATAAAGCTTGATTTGCACCATTGGGAACTCCTATGTCTTCTTAACAATATTTAATTCTGTAATGGTCATGCCAGAGACCAAAGTACAAACCTCTATAGAAGAAAGAGTCTATACTCACATGATAGACACTAATTCATAAGGAAGCTATATCTCATCAGAGACTCTGTGTGTGTGGTGGGGGGCGGGGTGAATCACATAGTTATTTTTTTTTTTATCACCATAAGAAATGCATGTCTGTAGCTAGAGTTTTTCTGGTTCTGCCTGGCCCACAGTCAGGACAAATTTCTCTCACCCACCAGTCCCACAGCCACTCAGACCCAACCAAGAAAATACAGTCTTATATTATATATAAACTATATGGCCGTAGCAGGCTTCTAGCTAGCTGTTCTTACATCTTGAATTAACCCATTTCTATTAATCTATAAGTTGCCATGTGGCTCATGGCATACCGGTACCTTACACTTTGCTTTGTCATGGTGGCAGCTGGCAGCATCTCTCTGCCTCAGCCTTTCACTTCCCAGAATTCTCCTCTCTCCTTGTTCTGCCTGTACTTCCTGCCTGGCTACTGGCCAATCAGTGTTTTATTTATTAACCAATTATAGCAACACATGTAACATACAGAACACCCCACAGCACATGTCCTCTTCCCTGCAATGATTAAGTATGAATTTTATTAACTATTTGGTAACACAAATGCCAATATTTCTATAGTATTAGATACAGGAGAATGAATAATACAACTCCAGTGGTAAACATGAATTAAGTTTGGAGAGGAGACTGTAAGTTAGAAGCTGCAAGGTCTAGGAATGATTAGTGTACTCCTACAGGCCCTTAATAATGAAAATGCATAGGTAGGTACTGGGTATTTGGTTCTTTTTGCTTTCATTGTATAAGAGTATATGATTTTATTTGTATGTTAATAAAGTTGCCTTGGGGTCAGAGCAAGCCAGAGCAGAAGCTGGGCAGTGGTGGTGCACTCCTTTAATCCCAGCACTTGGGAGACAGAGCTAGGCAGATCTCTGTGTGTTCAAGGATACAGGCAGCATGGCGACACACGCCTTTAATCTCAATACCAACCATAGAAGACCTGGAGGTCTGTACAGACAGGCAGTGACGAGGAGGTCATGTGGCTGGGTCTACAACCAATGAGGAAGCAGAACATAAAGTCTATAAAAAAGAAAAAACACACAGAAGTAGGTCTCTTGCAGAGAGGAAAGACAGCAACAGCAGTGAAGGGTAAGGTTTTCAGCTTTCAGCTATTGCTCTGACCTCTTGGCTATAAACTCTGTATTTGGCTCTGTGTTTTACATCTACATATAGCTTCTACAGATAACATCCGTCTCCATCACCCAAATTACAGGAGTCAATACTAAGCAGTCTTGAAATCTTCTCTACCAAAGCTGTTAATCCAAAACTCTTCAATTCACCTTCAGGCAGATTTTTTTGGACAAGGACAAAATGCAAACCTTTTTTTTTTTTTCAAAATGCCACAAGAGCATCTCTAGGTCTTTTCTAATATTCTTTTCCTCGGAAACTTCTTGAGCTGTGTAGAGAGCCGCGTGTAGCCGCACCCTAAAGATGGCTCTGGCTTCTACCCTCTGCCTTCCCGATGGCAAACACTCCTTATGGTAAACAGCTCCTTATTTGGCTGTGGCTGGATTCCTGTGTTGCTGGCATATGCGTGAACCTGTGGACAGTGCCCACGTGGCTGCTTGGGGTTGGCAGCCCAGCCCTACTTAGGTGCTGGGAGAGGCTTGCCCCAGCGAGAGAGACACAATGTAACTAATCAAAGGTCTGATTAAACTGTAATGAGAAGGATCCTGGTGTCGCGTCTTCCTTGCTGGTCGAGGCGGGCGCGACAAGTGGTGGCCTCCTACGGGGACAATTACCACGGCTCTCTCCGGATTCAGAACTCATTTACAGTCAGGCGGTACCGGTAAGTCCTCAGAAAAAACTGGGGATCCGCGACAAAAGCGGGTAACGCTCACCTGTAGAAGGGAGAGCGGGAGAGCAGAGCCGCGACAAGAGCGGACGGATAATTTAACTGGGCTGCGACAAGAGCGGACGGATAATTAGATAAAACAAGCAGGAGCCCGGAGGGCTGGAGCAATTCTGCAAAGGCTCTGAGAAACCTCCGAGAAACTTTTCAAATTGAGAAAAGAAAAAAAAAAAGTATACTAACATGGGCGCCTCCTCCTCGCACCCAATTTTTTTGGCTCTTAACGAGCTGCTTCTCTCTAAGAAACTGAAAATAAAAAAACGCACCTTAGAACGATTTTTGCAACAGTGTGATGTAATTGCTCCTTGGTTTGCAATTTCTGGAAGCCTCACAGTGCCTTCCTGGGAGAAATTGGGAAGAGACCTAGATTTGGATACTGGAGCAGAACGCAGGTGCAGATTGCAGTATCATAGCTAGCAAAGATTGGCCTTGAGGTTGGCCTATACAGGCTTCCTCACAAACATTGCAGGGACTGGGTTATGCCAGTGTTCCAAATGTTAGTGCAAATTTGTTAAATTGGCAAGATTCCGAAGGTCACGCTGGCGTTATACAACCCTATGTCCTTGAGCTTCCAGTGTCCCTCTGGGGGAGGGATCTTATGAAATCCATGGGCTTTCAGTTAAGTAATGAATACTCCAAAGAATCTAAAAATATTATGAAAAACATGGGGTGTCATCCTGATTTTGGCCTGGGAAAATTTTTACAAGGCAAAAAGGAGCCAATACAAACAGTACCTAGGAAACCCAAACAAGGGTTGGGTTTTTCCTAGGGGCCGCTGAGGAGGGCATTCCCATAACCTGGGTAACAGAGGAGCCAGTTTGGGTTCCTCAGTGGCCACTCTCCTCTGAGAAATTACATGCTGCATATCAATTAGTGAAAGAGCAATTGGAGAAAGGGCATATTAAACCCTCTCTTTCTCCCTGGAATACACCCATATTTGTCATCAAGAAGAAATCAGGAAAATGGAGATTGTTACATGATCTTAGAGCTATAAATGAACAAATGAGAATTATGGGACCTGTACAGCATGGTCTTCCATTGCTGTCAGCCTTGCCTGAAAATTGGCCTATTATTGTGGTAGATATTAAGGACTGCTTCTTTTCCATTCCACTGAATAGCAAAGACAGTGAGAGATTCGCTTTCACTTTACCGTCCACTAATCATGAGGAACCTGATAAAAGATATCAGTGGGTTGTATTGCCACAAGGCATGGCCAACAGTCCTACAATGTGTCAATTATTTGTAGCAAATGCTTTAGAACCTTTGAGAGCATGTTTTCCAGGCTTAAAATGCCTCCATGATATGGATGATATACTGTTAGCAGCTAAAGAAGAGAGCATTCTTCAAGAAGCATATAGCTCACTTGTAGAATTGCTAAAGCAAAAGGGACTCTGTATTGCCCCTGAGAAGGTGCAACAGAGCAAAGTTGTCAATTATCTTGGCTCTAAAATAACTAATCATCTTATCATGCCACAAAAGGTAGAGTTAAGGAAGAATCATCTTTGCACACTGAATGATTTTCAAAAATTATTAGGAGATATAAATTGGATAAGAGGAAGTTTAGGAAGGGCCAATTATGAGTTAAAACCATTATATGATATTTTAATTGGAGATGCAGCCTTGGATTCACCAAGGCAATTAACCAATGCAGCCCGAGAAGCCTTAACAAAATTAGAAGATAAACTACAAAGAGCTTTTCTTCAAAGAGTACAAAATAATGAGGATATTACCCTGTGCATTTTGCCTACCCAGTTGCAACCTACGGGAATTTTATGGCAGAAAGGACCCTTGTTATGGATTTATACTAAAATCTCACCTGCAAAATCAATTGAGTATTATCCTGTTGCAGTGGCATTACTTGCGCAACAGGGCATTCAACAATGTTTACAATATTTTGGGACATCACCACAAATGCTAGTTGTTCCTTATGATTCTACTCAAATCAAGGTATTATGTGCTGCCATGGATGATTGGGCAATTCTGCGTTGTACCTATCCAGGACACATAGATTGCCATTATCCTAAACATCCACTATTAACTTTCTTTAAAGAACATCCTGTAGTTTTCCCTAAAGTAACTGCTTCAAAGCCCATTCCAGGAGCAAGTGTTATATTTACAGATGGGTCTAAGACAGGCTGTGGTGCTTATATGGTGGATTCTAATGAACCTGTAAAGCATCAATTCTTGCCAGGTGCACCTCAACAGGTAGAGCTTTCAATAGTTCTTGAAGTTTTCAAGGCTTGTCCATTTGCTTTTAATTTAGTGTTAGATTCTAGTTATGTTGTTAATGCTTTAAAAAGCCTTGAATGTGCAGGGCCCATCAAATCTTCTAGCCCGGTTAGCTCATTGTTTGGACAATTACAGAAACTGATCTGGCAACGTAAAAATCCCTTTTTTGTCCAACACATCCATGCACATACTAGTCTGCCAGGTCCATTGGCTGAAGGCAATGATATAGTAGATCAGTGCACTAGACAGGAATGGATATTTGTGGCTTCTGCCATACAACGAGCACATGATTTCCACAAGGAATTTCATGTTAATGCAAGGACATTACAACAAAAGTTTTCTATCTCACGTGCAGAGGCACGAAAGGTGGTACTAGATTGTTCCCAATGTGTCATTTTTCATCATCCTTCTAGCTTAGGAGTTAACCCTCGTGGTTTGCTCCCCCTAAAAATATGGCAAATGGATATTACACATATCTCTGAATTTGGACGTGTCAAATATGTACATGTATCTGTTGATACCTGTTCTGGAATCATTCATGCCACCCCAATGGCAAGAGAAAAAGCCTCTCATGTCATTGCTCATTGCTTAGAAGCTTGGGCAGCATGGGGTAAGCCTCAACAGTTAAAGACAGACAATGGTCCTGCATATACTGGACAGAAGTTCACTTCCTTCTGTCAACAGATGAATGTGCAACTTGTACATGGCCTACCATATAATCCACAAGGTCAAGGCATTGTGGAGCGTGCTCATCGCTCCTTGAAGGAATTGCTTCAAAAACAAAAAGGGGGAATAGGCTATGGCCGTACCCCTAAGGACAGACTTTCTCTTGCATTATTTACTCTGAATTTTTTGAATTTGGATGCTTCCAATTGTTCTGCTGCAGATTTATTTAAAAAGTTGTCTAGTTATCTTTTAGGTAATTGGACTGGAGAGTTCGATAACCTGATGGACCAGCTGAGAGTGGCTATTGTCACGGTGAATTCGACTCGAGTGGATACCGGACTGGTGGAGGGATTGTCTTCCTGGATTGCTACAGCCATGGGCCACATGAAGGAGTGGGCGGGAATAGGAGCCCTAGTAGGTTTACTGGTGCTCACCTCCCTAGTATGCTTGTGGTGCATTTGTCACATTAGGATCTCACAGCGTCGCCATGCAGCCATGATTGTCCAAGCCTTTATGGCCATTGATGCAGGACAGTCTCCCCAAGCCTGGTTGGCTACTTTAAGAGATATTTAGGCACAGGATGCGAGGCCTGCACACTGCACTTGAGGTTATGATACGCTGACCTCAAGGAGAGCAAGTCTGATTGCATGTGGGTTGGTACCCTAACTCCCACCTCTGTGAAAAGGGTATTGGACGGGTCTAGTGTTCTCTGGGTGGATGACGCCTGGACAAACATTAGTACATGTTCCATTTTAACAGAGATCAGACCTCTACTCTTGCCTGTTGCTTTGTAAAACAAAAAGGGGGAAACTGTAGAGAGCCGCGTGTAGCCGCACCCTAAAGATGGCTCTGGCTTCTACCCTCTGCCTTCCCGATGGCAAACACTCCTTATGGTAAACAGCTCCTTATTTGGCTGTGGCTGGATTCCTGTGTTGCTGGCATATGCGTGAACCTGTGGACAGTGCCCACGTGGCTGCTTGGGGTTGGCAGCCCAGCCCTACTTAGGTGCTGGGAGAGGCTTGCCCCAGCGAGAGAGACACAATGTAACTAATCAAAGGTCTGATTAAACTGTAATGAGAAGGATCCAGGTGTCGCGTCTTCCTTGCTGGTCGAGGCGGGCGCGACAGAGCTGGACCCCCACAGCTCAAATAGCCCACAGTACTACCTCCCATGCTTCTATGAGAATGACCCTTATAATTCTTATAGTGTCCAGTCACTTTTCTAGTCCAAAGTCTCAATGTTTTCCATATTCTTCCAAATAAAAGCATAGCTAGGCCTATCACAGCAATACTTCACTCCTTGGTATGAACTTCTGCCTTAGTCAGTATTCTAGGGCTGTGAGAGATACCACAATTGTCACAACTGTTACAAAAGAATGCATTTAATTGGGCCTTGCTTACAGTTTGATGATCATTTTGGTAGGGGGGCCTGGTGGCATGCAGATAGACATGGTGCTTTAGAGCTCTACACCTGGATCTGTAGCCAAAACAAAGAGCAGACCCAAGGGCTTGCATTTGCTTTTGAAAGCTCAAACCCCACCACAGTCCCACAGTGACATACTTCCTTCAACAAATCTACACCTCTTAATCCTTTTCCAATAGTGCCACTTGCTGCTGCTGCTGAATTCAAATATATGAGCCTATGGAGGCAATTCTTATTCAAACTACCACACAGGTAAGAGAGTTAGAACAAAAGAATCTTGAAGCAGCTGGTCATGTTCCATCCACAGTAAGGAGGAAGCAGAGGGAGATAGATGAATGGTGGTTCTCAGGGTGCTCTCTCTTTCTTATACAGTCCATGCTCCCAGTCAAACAGATGCTTCCACCCATATTCAACGGGTCTTCTGACCTGAAACTAATGAAGATAACCCCTGCAAAGGAATGACCAGAGGCTTGCCTTTCACTTGATTCTACATCTCATTTTGTTAACTGAGATTTATGCATTACTCTACCCCTTGTCTACATGAAACACAAACACATTTAAGAAAATATTTTAAGTTTCTTAAGTGTTAGTGTGCACACATATATATGTATGTATGTGGGCCCAAGCAAGAGTCAGGGGACAACCTTCAGGGGCAATTCCCTCTTTCTGTTTTGTGGGTACTGGGGATACAAATGAAGTTGTGGGTCTTGTTGGCAATCAAGTTTCCTCCCAAAGAGATCATGCTAGCTCCAGCTACACAACTTTAAATGATAACATTCCTTCCCTTGTTTCCAATATTACATTCATCTCATAAGTAAAACAGAATCCAAATTAAAAAGTTCACAATGTACTTCACAGTTTGAAGGATTTAAAAGTCTCCAGTACATATCTAATGTGAGGCTCAAGGCAAACTTCTACCAATAAGCTCCCATAACCTAAAAACCAAGTGTCTATTTCTACCATACACTGACACAGGACAAATATCCAATTCTAATTCAGAATAATTAAAACACACTACAGAAGGGTTAGCCCCAAATCCAGAAGGGCAAATTCACCATCTGATATCTCCACTTTTGATCTGGGACTTCTGCAGCACTGGTATTGGCTTCAAAGGACTTAATGTGTCCCCGCCCCTCCAGCTTCACCAGAAAGACACATAATCTATATCCTAGGTATGTGCTCCTCATTGCTTGTAGTTGTCCTCAGATCCTGTAATTCCTGCCATCATACAACTGGCATCTCTAACACCTTGAGCAACATAATTTGTTTTTTGTAACAAATTGTTAACATCAATCTTGAGTGAACTCCATGATTCTGACACATATTACTTGTTTATTTTTAGCACATCAAACAATGATGTAACATTAATTCTAAGCAGTACCTCCAAAGTTTCAACACTCTGAATGAACAGGATTGCTCTGCTACACTAAGTCTCCTCTACTCATTAGGGAGGTTGAAATACTTTGCTATATTCTTTGCCTTACACAAAATGCTTTCTGCTATAACCTCATTTACTCTTATGAAGCTCATATGTTGGACAAAGTTACTACTAGAGTCATATATAGATTTCTACATAATATGAATTCACTTGAGGTTAAACAAAATCAAGTTTAAACTAAAAGTGTTCCACAATATTTGTATCTGTAGGTTTTTACAATGAAAGAAATTTTCTGCTACAAAGGTGTGTCAAATAACCTATTGTTTGAGTTTAGAGTAGTTTCTTTTAAATATGATTTTTCTCATGTTCCATGTGTTTAGATTTGAGTTTCATTGCTTTTGCAGGAGTCCTCTGCGCTAAGGTGTTCAATTGACAATAAAAATCAGTAAAGTCTTTATAATATTCTTTGTAACAGTGGGGCTTTTTTTCTTTTTCAGTGTGAATGCTCTAGTGAAAGTTAAGCCTGAACAAACATCAGAACCTTGTGACATTGCCTCAAGTATGAAGGTTCTGATGATACCTAAAGTATAACGAAGAGTGGGAAGTCTTGCCACATTCTTTATTCAATTCTGTTGGTGTGATAAAAGTCATGGAAAGCAACTACATAGGAGAGAAAACGGGTTATTTCAGTTCACAGGCTACATTTCATCATTCATGGAACCCAGGGCAGAACACAGCTGAAATCTAGAGCAGCGGGTGAAACAGAAACCATGATGAAATGCTGCTTTCTGTTACCATCACTTTGTCTTGGGATCAGTTAGCAATTTCATACACCTTGGATCACCTGTTCAAGAGCGGCACATCCAAGGTGCATTGGCATCTCCCAGTGGTGTAGATTCATCTATATCAGTTAGAATTCATGACAGAGCCCCACAGACATGCCCATGGGTCAATGAGATCCAGTCATGTACTCACTTGAGACACCATTACATATTATTTATCTGTGTGAAGGTTATCAGAAGCAAAATAGGGCATAAGTATTTGCAAAACTATTTATCAATATATGTTCTTTGGTTTTGTTAATGATTAGGAATATTATTGAAGACTATTCTGAATTATTTGGGCTAATCAAGTTTCTCACTTAGAGAACACTTCTGATATGATAGCCAGGTGAAGACCTTGCCACAATCTTAGCATTATAGTGCACTTTACCAACATGAACACTATGATGTGGGTACAGGCATGAAGAACATCTAAACAACTGCCCATAGACCATCCATTTGCAGAGACTCATCTGTGATTTCCTTGATGTGCAGTAAGAAACGAATGATAAAACCTCAATACTCTTCACGTTTGTATGATTGTTGCTCACTATGAGTACTTTCCTTTTTTTTTTTTTAAGGTTTGAGGAGCTTTTAAAGGCATTTTCACACTCTTCACAGTTGTGTTGTTTCTCTCTAGGACATTCTATGGAGGTCAAAGATGTTGGTTGAAAGATAAAATTCACTGTGTTCTTCATGTATGTATGACTGCCCTCTGCTGTTAATTCTTTGGTGTGGGTAAGGGCTGAATGATCCCAAGGGTTTTACTACATTCCCCACACTTAGAAGGCTTCTACTCAGAATGATTTTTTTAAAATATTTTATGGTCTGATGAAGTGTAAACATTTTATGAACATTTTAAGATTTGTATTATTTCACTCCAGTATGAACTACCATGTGCTGAGAAAGCTTATTAAAGGGTTTGCAACATTTTTCACACTTGTGGCATTAATGTCCAGTATGAATTATCAGGTATCTCAAAAGTTCTTAGTGAGTACACACTAAGATCTAGGCACATTCTCCAGACTTGTGTGTTGTGGGATGATTTGTATGTTAAATGTATTGCTCTGATTGGTTAATAAATAAAACACTGATTGGTCAGTAGCCAGGCAGGAAGTATAGGCAGGACAAGGAGAGAGGAGAATGCGGGGGGAGTGGAAAGCTGAGGCAGAGAGGTAGTAAGGTAGTAAGCCACAAGCCATGTGGCAAAGTATAGACTAATAGAAATGGATTAATTTAAGATAGAAGAACTAGATAACAAGAAGCCTGTTACGGCCATACAGTTTATAAGTAATATAATTCTCTGTGTGTTTACTTGGTTGGGTCTGAGCAGCTTTGGGACTGGCGGGTGAGAGATTTGTCCTGACCCTGGGCCAGGCAGGACCCAAAAAAACTCTAGCTACAAATGGCGCCCAAAGTGAAGTTTCTGTCACAAATGAATTTTTTGATGTTCCTTAAGTCCAGAGGACTGGTAATAGCTTTTGCCACATTCTTCACACTTGTAACGTTTCTCTCCAGTATGAATTATCCGGTGTTTAGAACGTGCTGTAGAACTTCTAAAGTCTTTGCCACACTCTTTACACCTGTAGGGTTTCTCTCCAGAATGAATTCTTTGGTGATCCTTAAAGTTTTTAGTATTATTGAGCACTTTGCCACATTCTTTACATTTGAAAGGGTTCTCCACATTGTGAGTAAATTTGTGCTGACATAAGTATGATTTTGTAGAGAAGGCTTTTCCACATTCTTCACACTTGTAGGGTTTCTCTCCAGAATGGGTTATCAAGTGAGTAGAAAGAATCCGGGAAGTCCTAAAAGCCTCGCCACATACTTCACAATTGTAGGGCTTCTCACCTGTATGAATTCTCTTGTGTTCAGAAAGTGATGATGGACAATGGAAGGCCAGGCCACATACTTTACATTTGTGGTGTTTCTCTCCTGTATGAATTCTCTTGTGTTTAGAAAGTAATGATGGGCAATGGAAGGCCTTGCCACATAATTCACACTTGTAGAGTTTTTCTCCTGTATGAATTCTGTTGTGTTTAGAAAGTAATGATGGACAGCGGAAGGCCTTGCCACATACTTCACACTTAAAGGGTTTTTCTCCCGTATGAATTCTGTTATGTACAGAAAGCACAGATGGGGGCACGGAAAGCCTTGCCACTATAA